>NW_024727121.1:0-10524 GCF_018991925.1 Homarus americanus
TAAGAGGACAGATACAGGTACACTTAGCAGGACAGATACAAGTACACTTAACAGGACAGATACAAGTACACTTAACAGGACAGATACAAGTACACTTAACAGGACAGATACAAGTACACTTAACAGGACAGATGCAAGTACACTTAACAGGACAGATGCAATTACACTTAACAGGACAGATACAAGTACACTTAACAGGACAGATACGAGTACACTTAAGAGGACAGATACAAGTACACTTAAGAGGACAGATACAAGTACACTTAACAGGACAGATACAAGTACACTTAACAGGACAGATACGAGTACACTTAACAGGACAGATACAGGTACACTTAAGAGGACAGATACAAGTACACTTAACAGGACAGATACAAGTACACTTAACAGGACAGATACAAGTACACTTAACAGGACAAATGCAAGTACACTTAACAGGACAGATACAAGTACACTTTGAATCCTGAGGCATGTTTATACTTTAAAGAGAGACACTCTGGACAGCCACTGGTCAGACTGGGAAATATATCAAATGAAATGCCGTATAAGTCCGGGTGAAGGAGCGGCCACCAATGTTTATATGAATTGATAATTACCTATGTTGATCTACTGTATAGGCGGCGGGAACATGTAATGGTCTAGTGAGTTTTGTTTGGTACCTGTTGTTAATGATTTCTCTCTTCTCTTCTCAATGGTATTACACGTATTCAGTTATACAGTAATAACAGTCGACGTCAGCTGTTCTCCGCCATTGTCCGCGTGACGTCACTGTCTCGTGTGAGAATAATTATTGTAATCACAGTTCCGGAAGAGTCCATAACACGGCACGTCACTTAACTGGTTCTGTAGTTAGGGTTTTTTATATGATATCTCCAGCAAACGGTTTAGTTCATATATCCGGCAAATGTTTTAGTTCATATATCCGGCAAATGTTTTAGTTCATATATCCGGCAAATGTTTTAGTTCATATATCCGGCAAATGTTTTAGTTCATATATCCGGCAAATGTTTTAGTTCATATATCCGGCAAATGTTTTAGCTCATATATCCGGCAAACGTTTTAGTTCTGGTATACGTTACGTATTTTTTCATTTTTATTAATACCTTTACATGATGATGATGATGAATGGTGATAATGATGATGACCTTTAAATATGATAACGACTTAACTTTAACTGTAATAATAACATATAAATACTGGTTTAAAAATAATATAATTAGTCAGCAGTAAATTTAACACCACTGACCCAAGCTTACATAAACACACCTGATTTACCAATTTGTTAAGTTCACAATAAATGGGTATTTTACACTCAAAAGTTTATAGCCAATTACGTTTTAATGAATGATTGCATTTTTGTGTGTCAAAGGCGACCGTACGTCTGGCGAAGGAGTTTTATGACTGTGAGGAGAAGGCCAGACGCTGCTCATTACCAGTACTGGCAGTGTGTTTTATGGTAGACCCCTGACTGTGCCTTGGGTGCACCGACGACACCAGCCGATCACACACACATTTACTTACTTACTTACTCCACCGACAGACTATTACTACGTCGATAGATTCTCACATATATTCTTCACGTAATTAGTGAAGGTCGGCTGGTCTCCACACTCCCTCCCCTTCCCCGTGTCCACGGCGGCCACCACACACGTAGCCAAAGATCCATTTACAAGCTCCTTACACGTGTCTGTGCGCCCCGCCCACCATTCTCCGGACACACACATTTCATCCTGTCCTCGGATGGGCGTGTGACTTGTGGCAGGTGTCGTCGCCCTTACCTTACGACCCAAGACAATGTTTCTTACCTACCACTGTGTCGGACATTACTGCTGTCTTCCCTGCTGGCGGGGCACGTAGGTCGACCATCACACATAATGTTTACTTACAAAATACACAATAGTTTCCACCATTCAGGATGATGCAATAACTAACCTCATGAGGATTTTTAGCTTTAATTATCGTCCTTCGAATGTTATTGTTTAAACCAACGTCCTTAAAGATTTATATCTTAAACCATCGTTAAAGGTTATAACAGCTGGGTTAAGTTCCCTGTCATCATCTTTTAGGATTTGGTTTGACATTAAAAATAACCATTATTCCCGTCTTTATATACAGCATTAACCCAAGGCCACATTATTCACCGTCTTGGTCACTAGTCTTGTTCATCATAGTTTAATACCGTCTCTTCACTATCCCGAGTTCAAACCAGTATCATCTGCATATCGAATATTTGATATAACGTTACCATTAACTTTTAGTCCTTCATCGTTTCTTATAACTTTTCTCATTATAAAGTTTTGATCAGTGATTATGCAGTCCTGGAGATAGCACGCAGCCCTTTCTAACTCCTTCCGAGGGTTAGGTTAGTTTAGGTTAAGTTAGGTTTTATTAATTAAGTAGGCGATGTTGTTAGGTTGTGTTAGGGATCTCTTGAAGACTAGGTTAGGTTAGGTTAAATTGGGTTAGATTGGGTTAGATTAGGTTTTAATTAGGTTAGGTTTGGTTAGGTTGAAACAAGGGATGGCTCCTTAACTTTATGATATCCGGTTAATGTTAGGATAAGTGTTATAAAGATAGGGCAGGTTAATGTTTGGTTTGGTTTGGTTAGGTTAGCTTTGCGTTATGTTAGGTTAGCTTTGCGTTATGTTAGGTTACATTAGTTTAATGTTAGGTTAACTTAATGGACTAGGTGGCGAAACTGCGAATCATCCCCCCCCCTCCCTCCCTCCCTCCCCACTCAACCTGCTGTTTGATAATTTTGATAAACGACCAAACAGGCAGACAGGCAGAGATAATTACACGAATAAATATATAATGAAATGGACATACACTTAGACAGATGAATATATCAAATAGACAGATAGATAAATAGACAGACAGACACAAGACCCCCAAGGTTGGTATGTCATGGTCCTTCAGTGTGTGGTGATAAATGGCTCGGGTCTTGTGTGTTCGTGGGTCTGCGGGTCTCTGAATTTTCTAAAAGTTATTATTACTTTTTCTTCGTCAGTAATGTATAGGAGTGATGCTCAAGGTTCCTTTATTAGCGGTGGGTCTCTCTCTCTCTCTCTCTCTCTCTCTCATGATAAAAAACTGATCGACTTGTACCTGTGGTTCTTGTTTGTGTTTTAATTGTTAATTAAATACAACTTTTTATCTTATTTCTAATTTCTACTGTTGTTCCAGCCACATGTTGTATTGTAATAATAATAATAATAATAATAATAATAATAATAATAATAATAATAATAATAATACGGTAATAATAATAATAAAAATAATGATGATAATAATAATAATTGAGACGATAATTATTAAAATATAGAGGCAGGAGGAGGAAGAGGGAAGGAATGATGATAGTTGAGAAGATGACAATAGTAGTGATAATGCTGGTTGTGGTAGTAATGGTAATATTATACACGTAACAATAATGGTTGCCCTTCGTGTACGAGGATGGCCGGCTCTAGAGCAACCTAGGCGTGAATTTGTTTAAGGTGTTAGAATCTGTCGCCAACACCACAACCACACCCTAAGTTAACGAGTTGTATGTCCCAGTTTCAATGAATAGTCCGAGAAGACCGGACAACTCGGCAACTGCACTGGTTAACCATTATTCCAGAATAAGATCCGCAAATCGATTAACATCCAGGTTCCCATTTACTGGTAAATAGAAAGCCAAATGACGTAAAAAAAATGCTCATAGTTTCACTCCGTCCGGGAATCGAACAGGGGTCCACTCGCTTGCAAGGCGAGTAGGCTGACTATTACACCACAGGTTGCCAAAATCACGTTTAGTAAAATTTTTTTTTTTTTCGTGCTGGTTAAGCCCCGACCAGAGGTTAGCTAGACCCCCGGACAACTCTTTCGGAGCTTGACCAGCACGTGGTATTGGAAATATTACCTCGACTTAATTATATATTACAAAGTCACTTGTGAGTTTTCAATGTTTTTTTTTTATAATATTTACTTATTCTAAGCTAAATGTTAACAAATAAATGACTTAAATAATACGAAAACAAACAAATAAAAGCGGAACTCCACCTAATATATACTGTATGTTACACTAAATAGGGATAATTGGCCATTAGTGATATCTTCTAGGTATTTCTCTTCTCTGGAACTTTTGACTGGCCATAAACGATCCTGTAGATCATAAATATACATATAAATGAATACCAATTTCAATTGTTTATTCCTTGATAGAGAAAGCGGGATCCTAGTGCTGTCACTAGGTACCTCTGTACAATAACACCAGAAGCATCTGGCAAGTGTGACAAGTATATACAGTATAAATATTATAAAGGGGGCTTACTAAAGCCTAAGGAAGGAAGGATATTCCTTTAACACATAATAAATGTTATTTACATAATATCTGGCCAGTATGGGGAGGATCATCGTGTCTCTGTCAGGGGGTCGTGGAGTGGTGGTGCAGCAGGCGTCACGGAAGCGTTGTAAATGAATACATTCATGCATAATGTAACCTGAGCAGATTTGTCCTCCTCCTCCTCCTCCTCCCATCATTTCATCATCAACCCAATTAAAATTCGAACGCCTTAACCTTACACACCGTGGCCCTGGGTTGTGGGTGGAGAGGGAGGATGGGGGATTGTTGGGGGAGGGCGGGGGAAGACTCACCTAAATCACCCAACACACCCAGCAGGCGCTTTGTAGCACCCAACAAGTGACCTTTGGGTGGGGGCAGTTTTCTCGCCAGATCTAGACCAGTGGGCAGTGTTACCCCCAAAGGGTAACTGACATATTGAAACAGAGACACACTGTCATTTAGGCTGAAAATGAACTTACTCACAAATAGACATAATAGCACACGGACACAGACATACAGTAGTGGTTGAACCGTTGAGAGATGTATTATAATAAGACTCAGATGGTAAAATAACTGACTGACTGACTAACTACGTTATTAGAGCAATTGCTTCATTGACCCAGTTAATGTGTGAGGGGTTCACATGGGTCTCTTGAATAGTACACTGAGATACACTGACACGAATCTCACATGACACAATCCCATTGACAGATCTCCTCTACACATAACCTCACCGGACACAACTGTATGGTAGAAATAAATCCCAACTCACAAATCATAACCTGACAACCAAGCCGACTGTACGTGAAGGAATATTCATTGTTAAAGAATACCAAGTGACCATTTTTCGTTATAATAAAAATCCTATTGGATGATTTTTTCATGGGGTAAAATCCTACTGTACGACCAAAATAATGATAATTACAAGATGCTGGTAATTAAGTGAAAGGTCATCACCCATCATATGAGTGAAAATATTATGGATGGCCAACCCCGCAGTGTCGTCGCGACGCCTCTACCATATAAACTTTATAAGGTATATTTATTCATCTATAATAGGTATTTCGTGTGTTTACTTTTGTGAGGTGACCACAGTGTTCAGACGTATCTAGTATCTCGTGTTACAACAAACTTTATATATTTAACGTAATAGCCCATGGGAAATAAATAATAAGCAGTATATATGTAATGATGTATACATATGAGTCCCGTTTGTACTAGGTGTCCGATGTTTCTTACTCGTATAATATATTTGAAACTAATTTACAATCTATTAACAAATTCTAATGAAACAATTCCCTCATAATGCATAAAGAATATTTTTTAATGGTTCAATGTATTACTACCAACGTATCGAGAAAGTCAATATAGAATTTTTCTACCTTATTTCACCTGAAGATTAGACACTCTACCTTATTTTACCTGTAGATTACACACCCCGCCTTATTTCACCTGAAGATTAGACACCCCGCCTTATTTCACCTGAAGATTAGACACCCCGCCTTATTTCACCTGAAGATTAGACACCCCGCCTTATTTCACCTGAAGATTAGACACCCCGCCTTATTTCACCTGAAGACTAGACACCCCGCCTTATTTCACCTGAAGATTAGACACCCCACCTTATTCCACCTGCAGATTAGACACACTTATTTCACCTGAAGATTAGACACCCCACCTTATTTCACCTGAAGATTAGACACCCTTATTTCACCTGAAGATTATTTATTTCACCTGAAGATTAGACACCCCGCCTTATTTCACCTGAAGATTAGACACCCTACCTTATTTCACCTGAGCATTAACCGAACCTAACCTCAAGTTAGCGTCAGGGTGGTGGATTGATTCTTCAAGTTATCCGTTGTTTCTGAATGAATAAAATTAAAGGAAATAATACAGTTTTATTCTCCTATGTTCAATGGTAATTACTACTACATACACCAAGACGTACTATGACCTTCGCTCCTCTTGTGTGTGTGTGCGTGCGCGTGTCTGTGTGTGTGTGATAAAGAGAGAAAAGACGAGAACGAGAGAAAGAGACAAAAAGCAACGACAGACAAAAAGATAATAAAGATAAACAGAGATAAACAGAGATAAACAGAAAAAGATAAATATAGATAAAGCTAACAAACAATAAGAGATACAATATGAGAGAGAGCTAAACAGGGAAACAATGATCAACATAAAGACAAACACAGACATACAGAGAGAGAGAGAGAGAGAGAGAGAGAGAGAGAGAGAGTGAGAGAGAGAGAGAGAAACCAGGCAGATCTGTCAGAATACAGCCAGAGAAATAGGGAGGTGGGGAGCGAGTCTAAAAAAAAATCCGTGTAATAAAATAATAATCACTGAAACGTGAACGATTCTGAGGAACTGTGTGCATGAAAACACCCCGAGGACCAAGGGGGTGTAAAATAGGTGGTGAGGGGAGGGTGAAGGAAGGGAGAGGGAAGAGGTGGGGTGAGGTAGAAAACAGGGATGGAGAGGGGGAGGGAGGGGAATGAGAAGGGGGAAGGAGGGAGGAGAGAAGAGGGAAGAGAGGAAGAAGGAGGGAGAAGAGAAGAGGGAACAGAGGAAGAAGAAGGAAAGAGAGAGAGGATGAATGGGGAGGATAAAGAGAGGGAGAAAAGAAAAGGGAAAAAGGAAATGAGAGGAAAAAAGCAAGGTAGATAGGAGGAACGGAGGAAGGAGAGGGAAGGGAAGAGGGAGGAGGGAGAGAGAGATATTCAAGTCTCTTACGCCTCCATCTCTCTGTCTTCCCAGAACAGTGGAATAAAATACATGTACACACAAATGAAGGCTCTCTCTCTCTCTCTCTCTCTCTCTCTCTCTCTCTCTCTCTCTCTCTCTCTCTCCTTCCTCTCAGTTATCAGACCAATTGCTTCATTGACCCAGTTAATGTGTGAAGGGTTCACATGGGTCTCTTGAATAGTACACTGAGATACACTGACACGAATCTCACATGACACAATCCCATTGACAGATCTCCTCTACACATAACCTCACCGGACACAACTGTATGGTAGAAATAAATCCCAACTCACAAATCATAACCTGACAACCAAGCCGACTGTACGTGAAGGAATATTCATTGTTAAAACATACCAAGTGACCATTTTTCGTTATAATAAATATCCTATAGGATGATTTTTCATTGGGTAAAATCCTACTGCACGACCAAAATAATGGTAATTACAAGATACTGGTAATTAAGTGAAAGGTCATCATCCTTCATACAGTACAGATGGTCACCAACTTAAACTTTAACATATAAAAAAGAAGCGCCCCTGACAAACACGGCATTGAAATCTAGGTATTTATCTATTACAGCTTAACTTCTATGAACAGACAACATTTATTCAGCGTGTGTGAACACGGTAACGTCGATTTTTTTTTCCTTTTTGCGTTCATTATTGTCGAACGCGGTAGAAAGGACGGTCGAAAGGACGGATGGATACACAAACGGACGCACAGACGGATGCAAAGACGAATGAACGCACAGACGGATGCAAGGACAAATGAACGCACAGAGATCGCCCACACATGCGGCGAGGAAAAACAATTACATCCGCCATCTCGCGCACAAGTACATTCCTGCCAAGTTTCATCAGAATTGAATTTAAAGTGGAAGACTTGTAGAGCTAACAAGACTTACGACTTCACACAGGCAAGCAAGCAGGCACGGCTAGGCGGGGCAGGCAAACGGACAGAGAGAGAGACAGACAGACAGGCACGGAAGATTGGCAGAAATGACAGACATCAAGATGACGCTGAGCTCATTCTTGTCACAGACAGACAGACAGAGTCATTTCACCATCTCTCAACGGATTAACCACTACTGTATGTCTGTGTCCATGTGTCTATGTCTCAGGGTTACTATATGTTAATTTAGTTCTTTCTGTGTCCGTGTGCCATTGTGTCCATTTGTGAGTAAGTCCGTTTTCAGCCTAAATGACACTGTGTGTCTGTTTCAATACGTCAGTTAGTCCGTCTCTCACTGTCATTATTTCGTGTGGCAGATGTGTCATGTTTGTGATCTCTCTCTCTCTCTCTCTCTCTCTCTCTCTCTCTCTCTCTCTCTCTCTCTCTCTCTTACTTACACACACACACACATACACTATGTAACTAACCGTATATAATGGTGAAAGAAGAAATATGTTTCCACCTGTAAAATATCCAAAGTGAATACCGATAAAGTAAACTATATGTAATTAATTAATCTCGTACTGATATTTAACACAAGACCAACAATGAATCATTACCTAAACTCTGACTCGTATCTTCTACAGTTTCATAGTAATTGGCATCATAACATAACTGTGAGGAACCCGAGACATCACCTTACAGTACTTCATGGTAGAGAAATTCTATATTGACTTTCTCGATACGTTGGTAATAATACATTGAACCATTAAAAAATATTCTTTATGCATTATGAGGGAATTGTTTGATTAGAATTTGTTAATAACAGATTGTAAATTAGTTTCAAATATATTATACGAGTAAGAAACATCGGACACCTAGTACAAACGGGACTCATATGTACCTCACTTCTCAACATAAATTGAGATAATTTGCCTCACTACCGAAGAGAAGCGAGATAATTTGCCTCATTCCCTCACAGTAAGACGAGATAATTTGCCTCATTCCCTCACAGTAAGACGAGATAAAGTTCCTCACTCTTAGGAAACAAGATATAAATCACTTCACTTCCTCACAAACACAACACAATATGGTCACCCCAGAGAGTGACCCCCGTATTGTCTCACTTCTCAGTCATATAGTAGATTCATATAGTTATTTTGGCTGCCCTAGAAAAACCTTCAGGGTGAATGAAAATGTCAAATTATCTGTACATCTCCAAGGATTTGCCAGAATGTTTGAATTGTGTAATGTTTTTGCAAAAATTATCCAAAGTTGAATATTTACATTATGTGGAATCCCCAAAGTAGAGCCTGTTTACATATTAACGCGTTTGTTCTGTTACACACACACACACACACATGCATAAAGACAAATTGACAAAAATATAATTGAGGATGAAAAAACAAATTCCTTAAAACTTTATGGTAAGATTGTGTTGTAGTGAAACAATGACGTACGTACGTGTGTGTGTGTCTAATTAAAGAAAAAGAGTCTCGTTTCACCCATCCAAACATTTTTATCAACACCAAGATGAGAGGCCCAAGTTCAAAGAGAGTTATTCTCTCCTCTTCATCTTGTCTCCCTCTTTCGATTCTCCTCATCCTCCCTCTCCATCCTTCCCTTTTCCTCACCCTCTGTACCCACTCCTTCTCAACTCCCCTTACCTCTCCTCCTTCCCTTATCTCATAATTAATCGTATTCTACTTGTTTTCTTCTTACAAACCACTTTTCTTATAATAATAATAGAAAACAAAATAATAAAAAATAATATTAATAGTAATAATGATAATAACACTACTACTACGTCTACTACTACTACTATTTTTTTTTACGTGGCCTCCAGCCTCCCCCAATAGCCACACCTTCGCCACCATTTAATTACCTTAATATTAAATATCCTATTACATATGTAGCTATCCTATCTGTGTTAAATTAGTTGAGCCGCAGATCTATGCGGCATTCAGTGACAGTAGCCTCATAGTCGATATCTGCAGCAGTTGTCGGAATTGGGGCAGAAGCTCTCGTTTCCCTGAGGCAGAGCAAAGCCGACCGAAGGAGAGAGAAAGACAGTCGACATCTCATCCAGGCTGTAACATAACTTCTGGGCTGCTGCTTTTGTTCGGAGATCACCTCCGCGAGTCTGGCGTAGCAACATCTTGCACTTAGTCCCATCCCACCAGAGGCTGTGAACACTAGAGGAGTGAAGCTGCCTTGATCAACGTTTTGGATTCTCTCCCCATATGCCTTTATCTTGTCGTTCTCGTTCCTCCTATGTGCAGCATCGAGAGCTAGGTTACAGTGACATGCGGCCATGGGATAAAAAATCCTGATGTCGAAGAAAGCTCGTTGTCCCCGCGTCCAGAATCCTCGAGCACTGACGTCAACACGGGCTTCTTTAGATGTGTTTGAAGTCCTGTGTTGGAAGATCTCACCATCCAACGGAAGGAGGATCGGTTCTGCCATGACATCCCGGCAGATTTCCTTCAACATATTTCCTGTAAGGTCCCTTAGTTCGTCATGCCTCATGCATATGAAGCCCCCTTTCTTGCACACCA
>NW_024727122.1:0-16736 GCF_018991925.1 Homarus americanus
TATACTTGATCAGGGGAATTTGCTATACTCCACCAGGGGACTTTGTTATACACGATCAGGGGACTTTGTTATACTCGACCAGGGGACTTTTTTATACTTGACCAATGAACTTTGTTATACTCGATGAGGGCCCTTTGTTATACTAGATCAGGGGACTTTGCAATACTCGAGCAGGGGACATTGTTATACTCGATCAGGGGACTTTTTTATTCTCGACCAGAGGACTTTGTTATATTCGATTAGGGGACTTAAGTATACTCGAACCAGGGGACTTTTTTATACTAGACCAATGTGCTTTGTTATACTCAATGAGGGGCCTTTGTTATACTCGATCAGGGGACTTTGTTATGCACGACCAAAAGACTTTGTTATACGCGATCACTGGACTTTTTATACTCGACCAGAGGACTTTGTTATAATCGATCAGGGGATATGTCATGCTCGATCAGGCGACTTTGTTAAACTCAACCAGAGGACTTTGTTATACTCGATCAGGGGACTTTGTTATACTCAATTAGGGGACTTTGTTATACTCGATTAGGGGCCTTTGTTATACTTGATGAAGGGGTTTTGTTATACTCGACTAGGGGACTTTGCTATACTCGACCAGGGGACTTTTTTATACTTGATCAGGGGACTTTATCATACTCGATCAGTGGACTTTCCTATATTTGACCGATGGACTTTGCTATACTCGATGAGGGGTCTTTGTTAATCTCGATTAGGGTACTTTGTTATACTCGACCAGGGGACTTTGTTATACTCGATCAGGGGACTTTGTCATACTCAACCAGAGGACTTTCTTATACTCGATCAGGGGATATGTTATACTCGATCAGGGGACTTTGTTATACTCGATCAGGGGACTTTGTTATACTTCATTAGGGGACTTTGTTATACTTGATCAGGGGACTTTGTTATACTTGTTTAGAGGACTTTGTTATACTCGACCAGGGGCCTTTGTTATGTTCAATTAGAAAACTTTGTTATTCTCGACCAGGGACTTGTTATACTCGATCAGAGGATATGTTATACCCGATCAGGGGACTTTGTTATACTCGGTTCAGGGGACTTTGTTATACCCGTCCAGGGGGCTTTGTTATACTAGGATCAGAGGACTTTGTTATACTCGATGAGGGGACTTTGTCTTACTCGATCAGGGCCCTTTGATATACTCGACCAGGGGACTTTGTTATAATCGATTAGGGGACTTTGTTATGCTCGATCTGGGGACTTTGTTAAACTGGGCCAGGAGACGTTGTTATACTCGATCAGGGGACATGTTATACTCGATCAGGGGACTTTGTTATACTGGAGCAGGGGACTTTGTTATACTCGATCAGGGGACTTTGCTATACTCGATCAGGGAACTTGGTTATAGTCATCCAGGGGGCTTTGTTATACTCGATCAGGGGACTTTGTCTTACTCGATCAAAGCCCTTTGCTATACTCGACCGGGGGACTTTGTTATAATCATCAGGGGTCTTTTGTATGCTCGATCTAGGGACTTTGTTATACTGGGCAAGAGGACTTTTTTATACTCGATCAGGGGACTTTGTTACACTGGCCCAGTGGACATTTTCATACTCGATTAGGGGACTTTGTTATACTCGATCAAGGGACTTTTGTTACACTCGATCAGGGGACTTTGTTATACTCGACCAGGGGCCTTTCTTATACTCGATTAGGGGACTTTGTTATACTCGATAAGGGGACTTTGTTATACTCGATAAGGGGAATTTGTTATACTCGATAAGGGAACTTTGTTAGACTCGAACAGGGGACTTTGTTATACTCGACCAGGGGACTTTGCTATACTCGATTAGGCGGCTTTGTTATACTGGGTGGGGGACTTTCTTATACTCGATGAGGGGCCTTTGTTATACTTGATGAGGGGCCTTTGTTATACTAGATCAGGGGACTTTGTTATACTCGATTAGAGGCTTTTTTTGGACTCGATTAGGGGAGTTTGTTATACTCGAGCAGGGGGCTTTATTATACTCGATCAGGGGACTTTGTTATACTCCATCAGGAGGCTTTGTTATACTCGATCAGGGACTTTGCTATACTCGACCGGGGGACTTTGTTATATTCGAGCAGGGGGCTTTTTTATACTCGATTAGCGGACATTGTTATACTCGATCAGGAGGCTTTGTTTTATTCGATCAGGGGACTTTTCTATACTCGACCAGAAGACTTTATTATACTCGATCAGGGGACTTTGTTATACTCGAACAGGGAACTTTTTTATACTTGTCCAATGGACTTTGTTATACTCGATGAGGGGCCTTTGTTATATTCGATTAGGAGACTTTGTTATACTCAATCAGGAGGCTTTGTTATACTCGATCAGGGGTCTTTTCTATACTCGACCAGGGGACTTTGTTATACTGAACCAGGGGACTTTGTTATACTCGATCAGGGGACTTTGTTATACTCGATCAGGGGACTTTGTTATACTCGTCTAGGGGGCTTTTTTATCCTCGATCAGGGGACTTTGTTATACTCGATCAGGGGACTTTGTCTAACTCGATCAGGGCCCTTTGCTATACTCGCCGAGGGGACTTTGTTATACTCGATCAGGAGGCTTTGTTATACTTGATCAGGGTGTTTGTTATACTCGACCAGGGGACTTTGTTACTTACGATCAGGGGACTTTGTTATACTCGATCAGGGGACTTTGTTATACTCGAGCAGGGGACTTTGTTATACTCGATCAGGGGACTTTTTTATACTCGACCAGAGGACTTTGTTATATTCGATTAGGGGACTTTGTTATACTCGAACCAGGGGACTTTTTTATACTTGACCAATGGACTTTGTTATACTCAATGAGGGGCCTTTGTTATTCTCGATCAGGGGATTTTGTTATACACGACCAGGGGACTTTGTTATATGCGATCAGGGGACTTTTTTATACTCGAACAGAGGACTTTGTTATACTCGATCAGGGGATACGTTATACTCGATCAGGCGACTTTGATATACTCAACCAGACGACTTTGTTATACTGGATCATGGGACTTTGTTATACTCAATCAGGGGACATTGTTATAATCGATTAGGGGCTTTTGTTATACTTGATGAGGGGGTTTTGTTATACTCGACCAGGGGACTTTGCTATACTCGATCAAGGGACTTTGTTATACTCGACCAGGGGACTTTATTATACTTGATCAGGGGACTTTGTCATACTCGATCAGTGGACTTTCCTATAGTTGACCAATGGACTTTGCTATACTCGATGAGGGGTTTTTGTTATACTCGATCAGGGGACTTTGTTATACTTGATTAGGGGACTTTGTTATACTCGACCAGGGGACTTTGTTATACTCCACCAGGGACTTTGTTATACTCGATCAGGGGATATGTTATACTCGACTAGGGGACTTTGTTATACTTGATTAAGCGGCTTTGTTATACTCGATCAGGGGATTTTCTTATACTCGATGAGGGGCCTTTGTTATACTCGATGAGGGGACTTTGTTATACTCGACCAGGGGGCATTGTTATACTCGATCAGGGGACTTTTTTACACTCGACCAGAGGACTTTGTTATACACAATCAGGAGATATGTTATACTTGTTAAGGGGACTTTGTTATACTCAAACAGGAAATTTTGTTATACTCGACCAGGGGCCTTTCTTATTCTCGATTAGGGGACTTTGTTATACTCGATAAGGGGACTTTGTTATACTCGATAAGGGGAATTTGTTATACTCGATAAGGGGACTTTGTTAGACTCGAACAGGGGACTTTGTTAAATCGTCCAGGGACTTTCTTATACTCGATGAGGGGCCTTTGTTATACTCAATCAGGGTCCTTTGTTATACTAGATCAGGGGACTTTGTTATACTCTATTAGAGGCCTTTTTTAGACTCGATCAGGGGACTTTGTTATACTCGAGCAGTGGGCTTTGTTATACTCGATCAGGGAACTTTGTTATACTCGATCAGGGGAGTTTTGTTACCTTCGACCAGGGGACTTTGTTATACTCGAGCAGGGGGCTTTGTTATAGTCGATTAGGGGACTTTGTTATACTCGATCAGGAGGCTTTGTTATACTCGATCAAGGGACTTTGCTATACTCGACCAGGGGACTTTGTTATACTCGATCAATGGGACTTTTTTATACTCGACCAAAGGACTTTGTTATACTCAATCAGGGGATATGTTATACTTGATCAGGGGACTTTGTTATACTCTACCAGGGGACTTTGTTATACTCGATCAGGGGACTTTGTTATACTGGACCAGGGGACTTTGTTATAATCGATCAGGGGAATTTGTTATACTCGATCAGGGAACTTTCTTATACTCATCCAGGTGGCATTGTTATACTCGATCAGGGGACTTTGTTATACTCGATCAGGAGACTTTGCCTTCCTCGAACAGGGCCCTTTGTTATACTCGACCGGGGGACTTTGTTATAACTGATCAGGGGACTTTGGTATGCTCGATCTAGGGACTTTGTTATACTCGATCAGGGGACTTTTGTTACACTCGATCAGGGGACTTTTGTTACACTCGATCAGGGGACTTTGTTATACTCGACGAGGGGCCTTTGTTTTACTCGATTAGGGGACTTTGTTATACTCGATAAGGGGAGTTTGTTAGACTCGAACAGGCGACTTTGTTATACTCGACCAGGGGACTTTGTTATACTGCATTAGGCGGCTTTGTTATACTCGATCAGGGACTTTTCTTATACTCGATGAGGGGCCTTTGTTATACTCGATCAGGGCCTTGTTATACTAGATCAGGGGACTTTGTTATACTCGATTAGAGGCAATTTTGGACTCGATCAGGGGACTGCTTATACTCGTTCAGGGGACTTTGCTATACTCGACCAGGGGACTTTGTTATACTCGAGCAGGTGGCTTTGTTATACTCGATTAGGGGACTTTGTTATACTCGATCAGGAGGGTTTGTTATACTCGATCAGGGAACTTTGCTATACTCGACCAGGGGACTTTGTTATACTCGAGCAGGGGCTTTGCTTTACTCGATCAGGAGGCTTTGTTATACTCGATCAGGGGACCTTGCTATTCTCGAAAAGGGGACTTTGTTATACTCGATTAGGGGACTTTGTTATACTCAATCAGGGGATATGTTATACTTGATCAGGGGACTTTGTTATACTCAACCAGGGGACTTTGTTATAGTCGATCAGGGGACTTTGTTATACTCAATGATGGCTCTTTGTTAGACTCGTCCAGGGGGCTTTGTTATACTCGATCAGGGGACTTTGCTATACTCGAAAAAGCGTTTTTGTTATACTCGATTAGGAGACTTTGTTATACTCGACCAGGGAACTTTTTTATACTTGACCAATGGACTTTGATATACTCGATGAGGGGCCTTTGTTAAACTCGATGAGGGGACTTTGTTATACTCGACCAGGGGACTTTGTTATACTCGATCAGTGGACTTTTTTATACTCGACCAGAGGACTTTGTTATACTCAATCAGGGATATGTTATACTTGATCAGGGACGAGGGGTTTTTGTTATACTCGATCAGGGGACTTTGTTAAACTCGATCAGGGAACTTTGTTATACCCATCTAGGGGGCTTTTTATACTCGATCAGGTGACTTTGTCATACTCGATCAAGGGACTTTGTCTTACTCGATCAGGGCCCTCTGCTATACTCGACTAGGGGACTTTGTTATAATCGATTAGGGGACTTTGTTATGCTCGATATGGGGACTTTGTTATACTGGGCTAGGGGACCTTTTTTGTTCTCGATCAGGGGACTTTGTTATACTGGACCAGGGGACTTTGTTATACTCGATTAGGCGGCTTTGTTTTATTCGATCAGGGGACTTTGTTATACTCGATGAGGGGCCTTTGTTATACTCGATCAGAGGCCTTTGTTATACTAAATCAGGGGACGTTGTTATACTCGATTAGGGGCCTTTTTTGGACTCGATCAGGAGACTTTGTTATACTCGATCAGGGGACTTTCGTATACTCGAGTAGGGGGCTTTGTTATATTCGATGAGGGGACTTTGTTATACTCGACCATGAGGGTTTGTTATACTTGATCAGGGGACTTTGCTATACTCGACCAGGGGACTTTGTTATACAACATCAGGGGACTTTGTTATACTCGACCATGGGACTTTTTTTTACTTGACTAATGGACTTTGTTATACTCAATGAGGGCCCTTTGTTATACTCGATCAGGGGACTTTGTTATACTCGAGCAGGGGACTTTGTTATACTCGATCAGGGGACTTTGTCATACTCGACCAGAGGACTTTGTTATATTCGATTCGGGGAATTTGTTATACTCGAACCAGGGGACTTTTTTATACCTGACCAATGGACTTTGTTATACTCAATGAGGGGCCTTCGTTATACTCGATCAGGGGACTTTGTTATACATGACCAGGGGACTTTGTTTTACGCGATCAGGTGACTGTTTTATACCCGACCAGAGGACTTTGTTATACTCGATCAGGGGACTTTCTTATATTTGGTTGAGGGAGTTTTGTTATACTCGACTAGGGGAATTTGCTATACCCGACCAGGGGACTTTGTTATACTCGTTCAGGGGACTTTGTTATACTCGACCAGGGGACTTTTTTACACTTGATCAGGGACTTTATCATACTCGATCAGTGGACTTTCCTATATTTGACCAATGGCCTTTGCTATACTCGATGAGGGGTCTTTGTTATACTCGATCTGGGGACTTTGTTATACTCGACCAGGGGACTTTGTTATACTCGATCAGGGGACTTTGTTATACTCGACCAGGTGACTTTGTTATACTCGATCAGGGGACTTTGTTACACTCGAACAGGGGATATGTTATACTCGATCAGGGGACTTTGTTATACTCCATAGGGGGACTTTGTTATACTTGATTACGGGACTTTTTTATACTCGATTAGGGGACTTTGTTATACACGATCAGAGGACTTTCTTATACTCGACTTGGGGCCTTTGTTATTCTCGATTAGAAAACTTTGTTATACTCGACCAGGAGGCTTTGTTATACTCGATCAGGGGACTTTGTTATACTCCACCAGGGACTTTTTTATACTCGATCAGGGGATATGTTATACTCGATCAGGGGACTTTGTTATACTCGATCAGGGGACTTTGTTATACTCGTCCTGGGTGCTTTCATGTACTCGATCAGGGGACTTTGTATACTCGATCAGGGGACTTTGTTATACTGGACGAGGGGACTTTGTTATACTCGATCAGGGGACTTTGTTATACTCGATCAGGGAACTTTTTTATACTCATCTAGGGGGCTTTTTTATACTCGATCAGGGGACTTTGTCATACTCGATCAGGGGACTTTGTCTTACTCGATCAGGGCCCTCTGCTATACTCGACCAGGGGACTTTGTTATAATCGATCAGGGGACTTTGTTATGCTCGATATGGGGACTTTGTTATACTGGGCCAGGGGACTTGTTTGTACTAGATCAGGGGACTTTGTTATACTGGACCAGGGGACTTTTTTATACTCGATCAAGTGACTTTGTTATACTCAACCAGGGGACTTTGTTTTACTCGATTAGGTGGTTTTGTTATATTCGATCAGGGGACTTTGTTATACTCGATCAGAGGCCTTTGTTATACTAGATCAGGGGACTTTGTTATACTCGATTAGGGGCCTTTTTTGGACTCGATCAGGAGACTTTGTTATACTCGATCAGGGGACTTTCTTATACTCGAGCAGGGGGCTTTGTTATATACGATCAGGGGACTTTGTTATACTCGATTAGGGGCCTTTTTTGGACTCGATCAGGAGACTTTGTAATACTCGATCAGGGGACTTTCTTATACTCGAGCAGGTGGCTTTGTTATATTCGATCAGGGGACTTTGTTATACTCGCTCAGGAGGCTTTGTTATAATTGATTAGGGGACTTTGCTATACTCGACCAGGGGACTTTGTTATACACGATCAGGGGACTTTGTTATACTCGACTAGGGGACTTTTTTATACTTGACCAATGGACTTTGTTATACTCGCTGAGGGCCCTTTGTTATACTCGATGAGGGGACTTTGTTATACTCGAACCAGGGGACTTTTTATACTTGACAAATGGACATTGTTATACTCAATGAGGGGCCTTTCTTATACTCGATCAGGGGACTTTGTTATACACGACCAGGGGACTTTGTTATACGCGATCAGGTGACTTTTTTATACTCGACCACAGGACTTTGTTATACTCGATCAAGGGACTTTGCTATACTCAACCAGAGGACTTTGTTATACTCGATTAGGGGCCTTTGTTATACTTGGTGAGGGAGTTTTGTTATACTCGACCAGGGGACTTTGTTATTCCCGACCAGGGGACTTTTTTATACTTGATCAGGGGACTTTGTCATGCTCGATCAGTGGACTTTCCTATATTTGACCAATGGACTTTGGTATACTCGTTGAGGGGACTTTGTTATACTCGACCAGGGGACTTTGTTATACTCGATCAGGGGACTTTGTTATACTCGATCAGGGGACTTTGTTATACTCGATAAGGGGACTTTGTTGTACTTGATTAGGGGACTTTGTTATACTCGATTAGGGGACTTTCTTATACTCGATCAGAGGACTTTGTTATACTCGACTAGGGGCCTTTGTTATAATCGATCAGGGGACTTTGTTATACTGGGCCAGGAGACTTTTTTATACTCGATCAAGGGACTTTGTTGCACTCGATCACTGGACTTTTGTTATACTCGATCAGAGGCCTTTGTTACACTAGATCAGGGGACTTTGTTATACTCGATCAGGGGACTTTGTCTTACTCGATCAGGGGACTTTGTCTTACTCGATCAGGGACCTTTGCTATACTCGACCAGGGGACTTTGTTATAATCGATCAGGGGACTTTGTTATGCTCGATATGGGGACTTTGTTATACTGGGCCAGGAGACTTTTTTATACTCGATCAAGGGACTTTGTTGCACTCGATCACTGGACTTTTGTTATACTCGATCAGAGGCCTTTGTTACACTAGATCAGGGGACTTTGTTATACTCGATTAGGGGCCTTTTTTGGACTCGATGAGGGGCCTTTGTTATACTCGATCAGGAGACTTTGTTATACTCGATCAGGAGCCTTTCTTATATTCGAGCATGGGGCTTTGTTATATTCGATGAGGGGACTTTGTTATACTCGATCAGGAGGCTTTGTTATACTTGAACAGGGATATTTGCTATACTCCACCAGGGGACTTTGTTATACACGATCAGGGGACTTTGTTATACTCGATCAGAGGCCTTTGTTATACTAGATCAGGGGACTTTGTTATACTCGATTAGGGGCCTTTTTGGACTCGATCAGGAGACTTTGTTATACTCGATCAGGGGACTTTGTTATACTCGATCAGGAGGCTTTGTTACATTTGATCAGGGGACTTTGCTATACGCGATCAGGTGACTTTTTTATACTCGACCAGAGGACTTTGTTATACTCGATCAGGGCCCTTTGTTATACTCGACCAGGGGACTTTGTTATAATCGATTAGGGGACTTTGTTAAACTGGGCAAGGAGTCGTTTTTATACTCGATCAGGGGACATGTATACTCGATCAGGGGACTTTGTTATACTGGAGCAGGGGACTTTGTTATAATCGATAAGGGGACTTTGTCTTACTCGATCAGGGCCCTCTGCTATACTCGACCAGGGGACTTTGTTATAATCGATCAGGGGACTTTGTTATGCTCGATATGGGGACTTTGTTATACTGGGCGAGGGGACTTTTTTGTACTCGATCAGGGGACTTTGTTATACTGGACCAGGGGACTTTTTTATACTCGATCAAGGGACTTTGTTATACTCGATCACTGGACTTTTGTTATACTCGATCAGAGGCCTTTGTTATACTAGATCAGGGGACTTTGTTATACTCGATTAGGGGCCTTTTTTGGACTCGATGAGTGGCCTTTGTTATACTCGATCAGGAGACTTTGTTATACTCGATCAGGAGCCTTTCTTATACTCGAGCATGGGGCTTTGTTATATTCGATCAGGGGACTTTGTTATACTCGATCAGGAGGCTTTGTTATACTTGATCAGGGGAATTTGCTATACTCCACCAGGGGAATTTGTTATACACGATCAGGGGACTTTGTTATACTCGACCAGGGGACTTTTTTATACATGACCAATGGACTTTGTTATACTCAATGAGGGCCCTTTGTTATACTAGATCAGGGGACTTTGCTATACTCGAGCATGGGACTTTGTTATACTCAATCAGGGGACTTTTTTATTCTCGACCAGAGGACTTTTTTATATTCGATTAGGGGACTTAAGTATACTCGAACGAAAGGACTTTTTTATACTAGTCCAATGGGCTTTGTTATGCTCAATGAGGGGCCTTTGTTATACTCGATCAGTGGACTTTGTTATACACGACCAGAAGACTTTGTTATACGCGATCAGGGGACTTTTTTATACTCGACCAGAGGACTTTGTTATAATCGACCAGGGGATATGTCATACTCGATCTGGTGACTTTGTTAAACTCAACCAGACGACTTTGTTATACTCGATCAGGGGACTTTGTTATACTCAATCAGGGGACTTTGTTATACTCGATTAAGGGCCTTTGTTATACTTGATGAAGGGGTTTTGTTATACTCGACCAGGGGACTTTGCTATACTCGATCAGGGAACTTTGTTATACTCGATCAGGGGACTTTGTCATACTCAACCAGAGGACTTTGTTATACTCGATCAGGGGACTTTGTCATACTCAACCAGAGGACTTTGTTATACTCGATCAGACGATATGTTATACTCGATCAGGGGACTTTGTTATACTCGATCAGGGGACTTTGTTATACTTCATTAGTGGACTTTGTTATACTTGATCAGGGGACTTTGTTATACTTGTTCAGAGGACTTTGTTATACTCGACCAGGGGCCTTTGTTATGTTCGATTAGAAAACTTTGTTATTCTCGATCAGGGGACTTTGTTATACTCCACCAGGGACTTGTTATACTCGATCGGGGGATATGTTATACTCGATCAGGGGACTTTGTTATACTCGGTTCAGGGGACTTTGTTATACTCGGCCAGGGGGCTTTGTTATACTAGGATCAGAGGACTTTGTTATACTCGATGAGGGGACTTTGTCTTACTCGATCAGGGCCCTTTGATATACTGACCAGGGGACTTTGTTATAATCGATTAGGGGACTTTGTTATTCTCGATCTGGGGACTTTGTTAAACTGGGCCAGGAGACGTTGTTATACTTGAGCAGGGGACTTTGTTATACTCGATCAGGGGACTTTGCTATACTCGATCAGGGAACTTGGTTATAGTCATCCAGGGGGCTTTGTTATACTCGATCAGGGGACTTTGTCTTACTCGATCAGGGCCCTTTGCTATACTCGACCGGGGGACTTTGTTATAATCATCAGGGGTCTTTGTATGCTCGATCTAGGGACTTTGTTATACTGGGCAAGGGGACTTTTTTATGCTCGATCAGGGGACTTTGTTACACTGGCCCAGTGGACATTTTCATACTCGATAAGAGGACTTTCTTATACTCGATTAGGGGACTTTGTTATAAGCGATAAGGGGACTTTGTTATACTCGATAAGGGGAATTTGTTATACTCGATAAGGGAACTTTGGTAGACTCGAACAGGGGACTTGGTTATACTCGACCAGGGGACTTTGTTATACTCGATTAGGCGGCTTTGTTATACTCGGTCAGGGGACTTTCTTATACTCGATGAGGGGCCTTTGTTATACTTGAAGAGGGGCCTTTGTTATACTAGATCAGGGGACTTTGTTATACTCGATTAGAGGCTTTTTTTTGACTCGATTAAGGGAGTTTGTTATACTCGAGCAGGGGGCTTTATTATACTCGATCAGGGGACTTTGTTATACTCGATCAGGAGGCTTTGTTATACTCGATCAGGGGACTTTGCTATACTCGACCAGGGGACTTTTTTATAATCGAGGAGGGGGCTTTGTTATACTCGATTAGGGGACTTTGTTATACTCGATCAGGAGGCTTTGTTTTATTCGATGAGGGGCCTTTGTTGTACTTGATGAGGGGCCTTTGTTATACTAGATCAGGGGACTTTGTTATACTCGATTAGAGGCTTTTTTTGGACTCGATTAGAGGAGTTTGTTATACTCGAGCAGGGGGCTTTATTATACTCGTCCAGAAGACTTTATTATACTCGATCAGGGGACTTTGTTATACTCGAACAGGGACCTTTTTTATACTTGACCAATGGACTTTGTTATACTCGATGAGGGGCCTTTGTTATATTCGATTAGGGGACTTTGTTATACTCAATCAGGAGGCTTTGTTATACTCCATCAGTCTCCCTGCTAGGCCTCCCCTAGGTCACGTGAGTGTTTGTCAGAGCTTTCCATGGGATGAGTTACCTACGTGGGAAGTGTATTCATTTCATGTTCGTGTCCGAGAATCAGAGTGTCTCGTAACGTAATATGATGTCCTAGTAACGTAAATATAATGTCCTAGTAACTTCAATAGAAGGTGTTATTAATGTGTCCATGTCATGTTCGTGATTAATAAAGAGTTGTAACGAAACAGTGTTTAAGAAGTCGCCTTTAAGAACGTAATAGATGTGTATTGACGTGTAAGACACGACCAGTGTACGATAAGAGTAAATAACTATCACGGCCACGCTACCAAAGTCTTCCTCTCTTTTATACTCCTCTCGCTATGATATTCTACTACTATAACCTCCTAACTTACTTCTTCTAACAAGATCTGTTTCATTACATGATGGTCACCAGACACGGCCAACACCAGGTGGCGGGTGTAGCTCTTCCTGCTGAATAAAAACCAAGAGCGAGTTTGACGACGCTACACGAACACCGTCCTCAAGGGGGACATCTTGGACTCGAGTGTGAGAGATAGAGACTCCCAAACAATCAAACACGTCTGGTTAATTCCTTCACTTTTATATAAGAACACATTCGTCTTCAACTAAACACGATTTCTTTTCAACTTCTCCTAAAAAATTCCTCTTCGACTCCAAGGCTGAAATTCGAGTCCCACTTGAAACGAATAAAATAAAATATATGTGAAGAGAAAATGTAAATAGTGTGTTTGACTGTGTGAGGCTGATGGAAGCAACACTAATTATGCTGTATAATGGGTTGTGTTCAGTAAGGTCAGAGTGATTAGTGGCGCGCGCCATCACCACTTCCCGCCTCCTATACACGCCCCTACACCCACCACGCCTCCCTCTTGCCCAACTCAACACGCCCACTTAGCTACCCCTACACGCCCCTTACCCTCCCCCCACCATACACCACGCCCCTTGCTGCCTACCCCTTACGCGCCCCCACCCCTCCACACCACGCCCACCCACTCATCGTACACTAATAAGGTGATAAGATTACCTCATCATGACACTGGTGTGAATCAGCATCAGGAACTCACCTTCCCCTGCATCAAGGTGCCCACCCTCACCCACCCTACCTGGCAGCCACTCACCTGCGTATTATACCACCTGACACGGGAAATCACACACACACGGGATGACACGGTAGAACACAGTGCTTGTAAGGTAAATAGAAGCCAGTCTTAATGGGTCCCAACCTTAAACTATTAGGACTGAGGCCCATTAGTATTGAGAGCCGTCAGGATTGGGACTCATTAAGACTGAGGTCTATTAAGACTGGAACCATTAGGCCTGTGGTATCTTTGGACTGAGGCTCATTAGGACTGAGAACCATTGGAAATGTGACCAATTAGAATTGGGGCCCATTAAAACTGGGACCCAATAGGACTGGGGCCCATTAGGACTAGGGCCCATTAGGACAGGGGTTCATTTGATAAGATGCCCACCTAGTAAAAGTGCAAAAGAGGGCATGCAAGATTATTCTCTCCCCTTCCTACTCCACATATCAAGAAGCGCTCAACACACTGACCCTTTCGACTCTCACTGACCATCACCACGACCACATCTGCAAATTTGCTAAGAAGCTTCTACACCATCCTCGACACCGGCTCCTACTACCACCTGAGATCCCTAGCCCGAGAATTGCTGTTTGACACCACAACCGCATCCAGCCCATAAGTGCACGAACTGATCGCTATAAGAACAGCCCAGTCCCAACCATTGTAAATATTATCAATAACTTGTAATAAACCAGTGTATTCACTCCCAGTAAATACTACTTCTTGCACTGTCACTATGTTGAAATGCACTGTAGTTTGAGCTTTTCCCCATCTAGTTATTATATATCTTATTTGTATCACTTATGTTACTTGTATATTATTTGTAATTCGAAACCCATTCCCCAAATATGTAACTGTATATTTTCAGCCTTCTGGCTGCCAAGCTCTTTCAATAAACCGTTAATTATTATTATTATTATTATTATTATTATTATTATTATTATTATTATTATTATTATTATTATTACACTTAATTCTACCAGTTGAATCACAGGTGATGGCCGTCAGCCACGGGTAGTTGAACACCAACTCAAAACAAGGGTTCGACTCCCTAATGAGAAAAATGTCCAATAAACAACATTTCAGGTCGAGTTGTTTACATATTGAATGGGGGACGGCCATCTTGTTTCCCTTTTTCACCGGGGGATTCTGCCGGCCGGTGTCACGACATGGCCGCCGGAGCCCATATAGCCCCTTTGTTACTACTGCTGCCGGATACACCTGTGTTGTAACCATAGGTGTATCTGGCACCTATACACACCTGCCTCGAAGTCAGGTGTAACCACCACCTGTACACACCTGTACATCACACACCACAACACCTTCCACACTCCCAACCAAACTTAAAGCAATTATTATATATCTATAGTGTAACTAACTACACATTACAATACACTGAAATAATAAAACAAAAATATATTCAGAATCTAAGAGAAGTATAGGAGAATAATCCTTAAATACAAACTCTATAAAACTTAATCTTGGTTACACCGCATTTTTTTCAGTAAGACAATATATATAATTACATTGGGCAGTCCATTACCACAAATTACACTGATAAACGGTACGTAATGGATACTGAATTACAAGTCTCATAACTAAGTCTGGCTAAAACAGTGGTAGACATTGTTTAGACATAAGCCAGTTGACTGCTGAGGTGAACATTAAACTAGTATGATAAAAATAGCAACCAATGATTTGAAGATTAATTAATGCAAATGTGAAATACCTAAGAGAATAGCAAATAAATGAAATACACCAACGCGATAAATAAATAAGAATGAATGGAAAATTATTGAACAATAAAATGAAAATAAGAAAACGAATAAACAGTAAAATGAAAATAAGTAAGAATAAAAAAAAGAATAACAATTACTACAATAAAACTAAATAAAACAAAATAAACAGAAAAGAATAAGAAACACAATAAATAAATAACACAGCAACACAAACAACATCATTTACTGTGTTACTTCACATCAACGTGTCCAACATTTGTCTTGACTCCATTTTCGTGAATATAACACACATCCCGGTAAAAAAAAAAACACCAACGACAACAATAAATAAATAAACATTAAAAATAAATTCAATATATTTTGCCTAAGATTTTTTTTACTACGAAGTCAGGGCAAAAAGTTTGTATACGAATCTTCCTCAACATAATGCGGGGAAGCAGTTCTTTCACCACAGTTATACTCGTAGGTTATACTGTAGAGATCCCCGTGTTCAGAATACAGAGCCACTTATTGACGGTACAGTTACAGCCATTTATTGACGGTACAGTTACAGCCACTTATTGACGGTGCAGTTACAGCCACTTATTGACGGTACAGTTACAGTCCAAACTTCTTGTACACTTGGGGGCGGTTGACAACATGTGAACGCTGCTTGCATTATAAATTGTCAGAATAAAAAACTATAAAAAAAAATCCGATACTAAGAAAAAACTGAGTAAATTAATGTTAAAATATCAATCTACCTTACCTACATCACCTCCTTAAGTAGATGGTATATTATCCAGCATGTCCAGGGAATACCCGAGGAACCGACTCTATTCAGAGATAGTGAAGAAAACAAATTAAGTGAGATAGTAGTGACTAGTAACGATGTTAGTAAGCAAATAGACAAACTAAAGCCTAATAAGTCACCTGGTCCCGATGAGATATTTGCCAGAGTATTAAAGGAATGTAAGGAAGAGCTTTGTATGCCCTTAGCAAAGTTGTTTAACATGTCATTAAAAACAGGTGTAGTACCAGAATCCTGGAGGATAGCGAATGTAATACCGATTTTCAAGAAGGGGGATAGATCACTATCCTCTAACTACCGCCTAATCAGTCTAACATCAATGGTAGGCAAATTACTGGAAGCAATCATTTCAAACTCTATTCGAAATCACCTGGAGAAGCACCGATTGATCAATGATTCCCAGCATGGCTTCACAAGCGGACGTTCTTGCCTAACTAAACTATTAACATTCTTTTCATCAGTTTTCGAATCGGTGGACGAGGGGCACAATTATGATGTGGTTTATCTCGACTTTAGCAATGCCTTCGACAGAGTCCTCCACGAAAGACTAATTAGAAAGGTAGAAGCTCATGGCATCAAAGGTGACATCCTTAAATGGATTAGGGCGTGGTTACAGGACAGGAAACAGCGAGTGAGCATTAACGGCACTAAGTCCCATTGGAGCAAGGTCACAAGTGGAGTTCCCCAAGGCTCAGTACTTGGACCACTATTATTTATTATATACATAAACGACATAGATATCGGCATTGACAGCAACATAAGTAAATTTGC
>NW_024727123.1:0-17711 GCF_018991925.1 Homarus americanus
TATACCAAAGATCCCTGATCGAGGATAACAAAGTCCCCTCAACGAGTATTACAAAGTCCCCTGATCGAGATATAACAAAGTCCACTGATCTAGTATAACAAAGTCCCCTGATAGAGTATAACAAAGCCCCCTCATCTAGTATAACAAAGTCCCTGATCGAGTATAACAAAGTCCCGTGATCGAGTATAACAAAGTCCCCATCAAGTATAACAAATTCTAATCGAGAATAACAAAGTCCCTCATCGAGTATAGCAAAGGCCCTTATCGAGTATAACAAAGCCCCTGATCGAGTATAGCAAAGTCCCTGATCGAGTATACAAAGTCCCCTGATCAAGTATAACAAATTCCCTAATCGAGAATAACAAAGTCCCTAATCGAGTATAACAAAGGCCCCTTATCGAGTATAACAAAGCCCCTCATTGAGTATAGCAAAGTCCCTGATCGAGTATAACAAAGTCCCTCATCGAGTATAACAATGGCCCCTTATCGGAGTATAACAAAGCCCTCGTCGAGTATAGGCAAAGTCCCTGATCGAGTATAACAAAACCCCTAATCAAGTATAACAAATTCCTAATCGAGAATAACAAAGTCCCTCATCGAGAATAACAAAGGCCCCTTATCGAGTATAACAAAGCCCCCTCATCGAGTATAGACAAAGTTCTGATCGAGTATAAAAAAGTCCCTCATCGAGTATAACAAAGCCCCTCATCGAGTATATTAAAGTCCCCTCATCGAGTATAACAAAGTCCCCCATCATAACAAAGCCCCTGATCGAGTATAACAAAGTCCCTGATCGAGTATAACAAAGTTACCTGAACGAGTATAACAAAGCCCCTGAACGAGTATAACAAAGATCCCTGATCGAGTATAACAAAGTCCCTGATAGAAGTATAACAAAGATCCTGATCGAGTATAACAAAGTCCCCTGATCGAGAATAACAGTCGCCTGATCGGGTATAACAAAGTCCCTGATCGAGTATAACAAAGCCCCTCATCGAGTATATTAAAGTCCCCTGATCGAGTATAACAAAGTCCACTAATCTAGTATAACAAAGTCCCTGATCGAGTATAACAAAACCCCTAATCAAGTATAACAAATTCTAATCGAGAATAACAAAGTCCCTCATCGAGTATAACAAAGCCCTTATCGAGTATAACAAAGCCCCTCATCGAGTATAGACAAAGTCCCTGATCGAGTATAACAAAGTCCCTCATCGAGTATAACAAAGCCCCCATCGAGTATATTAAAGTCCCCTCATCGAGTATAACAAAGTCCCTCATCGAGTATAACAAAGCCCCTTGATCGAGTATAACAAAGTCCCTGATCGAGTATAACAAAGTCACCTGAACGGAGTATAACAAAGCCCCTGAACGAGTATAACAAAGATCCTGATCGAGTATAACAAAGTCCCCTGATAGAGTATAACAAAGATCCCTGATCGAGTATAACAAAGTCCCTGATCGAGTATAACAAAGTCGCCTGATCGGGTATAACAAAGTCCCCTGATCGAGTATAACAAAGCCCCCTCATCGAGTATATTAAAGTCCCCTGATCGAGTATAACAAAGTCCACTAATCTATTATAACAAAGTCCCCTGATCAAGTATGACAAAGCCCCCGGATCGAGTATAACAAAGCCCCCTGATCGAGTATAACAAAGGGCCCTGATCGAGTATAACAAAGTCCCCTGATCGAGTATAACAAAGTCCCCTCATCGAGTATAACAAAGTCCCCTGATCGAGTATATCAAATTCCCCTAATCGAGAATAACAAAGCCCCCTGAAAGAGTATAACAAAGATCCCTGATCGAGTATAACAAAGTCCCCTGATAGAGTATAACAAAGTCCGCTGATCGAGTATAACAAAGTCCCCTGATCGGGTATAGCAAATTCCCCTGATCGAGTATATTAAATTCCCTGATCGAGTATAACAAAGTCCACTCATCGAGTATAACAAAGTCCTCTGATTGAGAATAAGAAAGTCTCCTGATCGCGTATAACATATTCCCCTAATAGAGTATAACAAAGCCCCCTCATCGAGTATAACAAAGGCCCCTGATCGAGTATAACACAGTCCCCTAATTGTGTATAACAAAGTCCCCTGATCGAGTATAACAAATTCCCCTGATCGTGTATAACAAAGTCCCCTCATCGAGTATAACAAAGGCCCCTTATCGAGTATAACAAAGGCCCCTGATCGAGTATAACAAATTCCCCTGATCGAGTATAACAAAGTCCCCTCATCGAGTATAGCAATGTCCCCTGATCGAGTATTTTAAAGTCCCTTATCGAGTATAGCAAAGTCCACTAATCTGCCCTGATCAACTATAACAAAGTCCCCTGATCGAGTATAACAAATTCCCCTGATCGAGTAAAACAAAGTACCCTGATCGAGTATAACAAATTCCCCTGATCGAGTATAACAAAGTCCCTCATCGAGTTTAACAAAGGCCCCTTATCGAGTATAACAAAGCCCCCTCATCGAGTATAGACAAAGTCCCCTGATCGAGTATAACAAAGTCCCCTCATCGAGTATAACAAAGCCCCCTCATCGAGTATATTAAAGTCCCCTCATCGAGTATAACAAAGTCCCCTCATCGAGTATAACAAAGCCCCCTGATCGAGCATAACAAAGTCCCCTTATCGACTATAACAAAGTCACCTGAACGAGTATAATAAAGCCCCCTGAACGAGTATAACAAAGATCCCTGATCGAGTATAACAAAGTCCCCTGATAGAGTAGAACAAAGATCCCTGATCGAGTATAACAAAGTCCCCTGATCGAGTATAACAAAGTCGCCTGATCGGGTATAACAAATTCCCATGATCGAGTATAACAAAACCCCCTCATCGAGTATATTAAAGTCCCCTGATCGAGTATAACAAAGTCCACAAATCTAGTATAACAACGTCCCCTGATCAAGTATAACAAAGCAACTTGATAGAGTAGTAACAAAGCCCCCTGATCGAGTATAACAAAGGGCCCTGATCGAGTATAACAAAGTCCCCTGATCGAGTATAACAAAGTCCCATGATCGAGTATAACAAAGTCCACTGATCGAGTATAACAAATTCCCCTAATCGAGAATAACAAAGCCCCCTGAAAGAGTATAACAAAGATCCCTGATCGAGTATAACAAAGTCCCCTGATAGAGTATAACAAAGTCCGCTGATCGAGTATAACAAAGTCCCCTGATCGGGTATAGCAAATTCCCCTGATCGAATATATTAAATTCCATGATCGAGTATAACAAAGTCCACTCATCGAGTATAACAAAGTCCTCTGATTGACAATAAGAAAGTCTCCTGATCGCGTATAACAAAGTCCCCTCATCGAGTATAACAAAGCCCCCGGAACGAGTATAACAAAGGCCCTGATCGAGTATAACAAGTCCCTGATTGTGTCAAAGTCCCTGATCGAGTATAACAAATTCCTGATCGTATAAACAAAGTCCCTCATCAGGTATAACAAAGGCTCCTTATCGAGTATAACAAAGGCCCTGATCGAGTATAACAAATTCCCTGATCGAGTATAACAAAGTCCCTCATCGAGTATAGCAATGTTCCCTGATCGAGTATTTTAAAGTCCTTCATCGAGTATAACAAAGTCCACTAATCTGCCCTGATCAACTATAACAAAGTCCCTGATCGAGTATAAAAATTCCCTGATCGAGTAAAACAAAAGTCCCTTGATCGAGTATAACAAATTCCTGATCGAGTATAACAAAGTCCCTCATCGAGTATAACAAAGGCCCTTATCGAGGTATAACAAAGCCCCTCATCAGTATAGACAAAGTCCCCTGATCGAGTATAACAAAGTCCCTCATCGAGTATAACAAAAGCCTCATCGAAGTATTAAAGTCCCTCATCGAGTATAACAAAGTCCTCATCGAGTATAACAAAGGCCTGATCGAGTATAACAGAATCCCTGATCGAGTATAACAAAGTCACCTGAACGATTATAACAAAGCCCCTGATCAGGTATAACAAGTCCCTGATCGAGTATAACAAAGTCCCTCATCGAGTATAACAAAGTCCCTGATCGAGTATAACAAATTCCCCTAATCGAGAATAACAAAGTCCCTGAAAGAGAGTATAACAAAGATCCTGATCAGGTATAACAAAAGTCCCCTGATAGAGAGTATAACAAAGTCCGCTGATCGAGTATAACAAGAGTCCCTGATCGGGTATAGCAAATTCCCATGATCGAGTATATTAAATTCCTGATCGAGTATAACAAGAGTCCACTCATCGAGTATAACAAGTCCTCTGATTGAGAATAAGAAAAGCCTCCTGATCGCGTATAACAAAGTCCTGATAGAAATTAACAAGCCCCTCATCGAGGTATAACAAAGGCCCTGATCGAGTATAACAAAGTCCCTGATTGTGTAATAACAAAGTCCCTGATCGGTATAAGAGTATAACAAAGTCCCTGGTCACGAGTATAACAAAGGCCCTTATCGAGTTTAACAAAAGAGCCCCTCATCGGCAATAACAAAGTCCCCTAATCAAGTATAACAAGTCCCTGAACAGAGTATAACAAAAGTCCCCAGATGATAAAAGCAAAGCCGCTGATCGAGTATAACAAAGTCTCTAGTTGAGTATAACAAAAGGCCCTAATTGAGTATATGTAACAAAAAGTCCCTGATCCAAGTATAGCAACAAAAGTCCGCTGATCGAGTATAACAAGTCATCTGATCGAGTATAACAAGGCCCTGATCGAGTTTAACAAGGCCCTGATCAAGACCATAACAAAGTCCCTGGTCAGTATAACAAACTCCCTGGTCGAGTATAACAAAGTCCCCTGATCCGAGTATTATAACCAAAGTCCCCTGATCGAGTATAACAAAGTCCCTCAACGTTTATAACAAAGTCCCTGGTCGAGTATAACCAAAAGGCCCTCATCGAGTATAACAAGTCCCCTGATCAAGTATAACAAAGTCCCTGAACGAGTATAACAAAGGTTCCTGATCGAGAATAACAAAATCCCTGATCAGCGAGTATAACAAAGGGCCCTGATCAGGTTTAACAAGGCCCCTGATCGAGAGTATAACAAAGTCCTGAATTGAGTATAACAAAGAGCCCCTCATCGAAGGTTTAACAACGAGGCCCTCATCGAGTATAACAAGAATCCCCTGATACGGTATAAAAAAGTCTCTTGAACGATTAAAATAAAAAGGCCCCTGATCAAAATATAACAAAACCCCCTGATCATTGTATAACAAAGCCCCCTAATCAGGCATAACAAAGTCCCTTGATCCATTATAACCAAGTCCCTGATCGAGTATAACAGAGTCCTTCGATCGAGTATAACAAGTCACCTGATCGAGCAAAGAAACAAAAAGTTCCCTAATCGACTATAACAAAGAAGCCCCTGATCGAGTATAACCAAGTCCCTGATATAGAGGTATAACAAAAGTCCCTGATGGGAATTATAACCGAGGCCCTGATCAGGTTTAACAGGCCCTCATCGAGTAAAACAAAATCCCCTGATCGAGTATAACAAAGTCCTCTGAACGAGTATAACAAAGTCCCCTGTTCGAGTATATTAAAGTCCCCTTATCGAGTATAACAAAGTCCCCTGATAGAGTATAACAAAGCCCCCTCATCGAGTATAACAAAGTCACCTGACCGAGTATAACAAAGCCTCCTGAACGAGTATAACAAAGATCCCTGATCGAGTATAACAAAGTTCCCTGATCGAGTGTAACAAAGCCCCCTGAACGAGTATACTAAAGATCCCTGATCGAGGATAACAAAGTCCCCTCAACGAGTATAACAAAGTCCCCTGATCGAGTATAACAAAATCCACTGATTATAACAAATTTCCCTAATCGAGTATAACAAAGCCCCCTGATCAAGAATAACAAAGGCCCCTGATCGGGTATAACAAAGACCCCTGGTCGAGTATAACAAAGGCGCCTGATCGAGTATAACAAAGGCCCCTGATCGAGTATAACAAAGGCCCCTGATCGAGTATAACAAAGTCCCCTGATCGAATAAAACAAAGTCCCCTGATCGAGTATAGCTAACTCCCCTGATCGAGTATAACAAAGTCTCCTCATCGAGATTAACAAAGTCCTCTAATCGAGAATAACAAAGGCCTTTGATCGAGTTTAACAAAGGCCCCTGTTCGAGTATAACAAAGGCCTCTAAAAGAGTATAAGAAAGGCCGCTGATCGAGTATAACAACGTCCCCTGATCGTGTATTACAGAGTCCCCACATCGAGTATAACAGAGTCCCCTCATCGAGTATAACAAAGTCCCCTCATCGAATATAACAAAGTCCCCTGATCGAGTACAACAGAGTCCACTGATCGAGTATAACAAAGTCCCCTGATCGAGTATAACAAAGTCCCCTGAACGATTATAACATTGGCCCCTCATCGAGTATAACAAAGTTTCCTGATCGAGTAAAACAAAGCCCCCTAAACGAGTATAACAAAGTCCTCTGATCGAGTTTAACAAAGATCCCTGATTGAGTATAACAAAGGCCCCTAATCGAGTTTAACAAAAGCCTCTGATCGAGTATAACAAAGTCCCCTGGTCGAGTATAACAAAGCCCCTGATCGAATATAACAAAGGCGCCTGAACGAGTATAACAAAGGCCCCTGATCGAGTATAACAAAGTTCCCTGATCGAGTATAACAAAGCCCTCATCGAGTATAACAAAGTCACCCTGATCGACAATAACAAAGTCCCCTGATCGAGTATAACAAAGCCCTGATCCAAGTATAACAAAGGCCCCTGATCCGAGTATAACAAAGACCCCTGGTCGAGTATAACAAAGTCCCCTAATCGAGTATAACAAAGCCCCCCATAGAGTATAACAAAGTCCCTGATCGAGAGACAAAAGTCCCCTGATCGGGTATAACAAAGGCCCCTGATCAGTATAACAGAGGCCCTGATCAGTATAACAAAGTCCCATAGTCGAGTATAACAAAGTCCCCTCATCGAATATAACAAAGTTCCCTCATCGACTATAACAAAGTCCCCTGATCGAGGAGAACAAAGTCCCCTGATCGAGTATAACAGAGTCCCCTGAACGATTATAACAAAGGCCCCTGATCGAGTATAACAAAGTTTCCTAATCGAGTAAAACAAAGCTCCCTGATCGAGTATAACAAAGTCCCCTGATCGAGTATAACAAAGTCCCCTGATTGACTATAACAAAGGCCGCTAATCGAGTTTAAAAAAGGCCCATGATCGAGTATAACAAAGTCCCCTGGTCGAGTATAACAAAGGCCCCTCATCGAATATAACAAATGCGCCTGAGCGAATTATAACAAAGGCCCCTAATCGAGTATAACAAAGTTCCCTGATCGAGTATAACAAAGCCCCCTGATCGAGTATAACAAAGTCCCCTGATGGAGAATAACAAAGTCCCTGATCGAGATAACAAAGCCCCCTGATCAAGGATAACAAAGGCCCCTGATCGAGTATAACAAAGACCCCTGGTCGAGTATAACAAAGTCCCTCATCGAGTATAACAAAGCCCCCTCATAGAGTATAACAAAATCAAAAGTCCCCTGATCGGGTATAACAAAGTCCCCTGATCAGGTATAACAAGGCCCCTGATCAGGTATAACAAAGTCCCATAGTCGAGTATAACAAAGTCCCCTCATCGAATATAACAAAGTTCCCTCATCGACTATAACAAAGTCCCCTGATCGAGGAGAACAAAGTCCCCTGATCGAGTATAACAGAGTCCCCTGAACGATTATAACAAAGGCCCATGATCGAGTATAACAAAGTTTCCTGATCGAGTAAAACAAAGCTCCATGATCGAGTATAACAAAGTCCCCTGATCTAGTATAACAAAGTCCCCTGATTGAGTATAACAAAGGCCCCTAATCGAGTTTAAAAAAGGCCCATGATCGAGTATTACAAAGTCCCCTGGTCGAGTATAACAAAGGCCCCTCATCGAATATAACAAAGGCGCCCGAGCGAGTATAACAAAGGCCCCTAATCGAGTATAACAAAGTTCCTGATCGAGTATAACAAAGCCTCCTCATCGAGTATAACAAAGTCCCCCTGTATAACAAAGCCCTGATCGAAAGAGTATAACAAAGTCCCCTGATCGAAAGAATAACAAAGTCCCCTGATCGAGTATAACAAAGTCCCTGGTCGAGTATAACATATAGGCGCCTGATCGAGTATAACAAAGGCCCCTATCGAGTATAACAAAGGACCCATCGAGTATAACAGCCCCTAACAAGTATAAATAAAGGCCCTGATCGAGTATAACAAAGACCCCTGGTCGATTATAACAAAGTCCCTTTGAGTATAACAAAGGCCCCTGATCGAGTATAACAAAGGCCACTGATCGAGTATAACAAAGTCCCCTGATCGAGTATAACAAAGCCCCCTGATCGAGTAAAACAAAGTCACCTGATCGAGTATAAAAAACTCCCCTGATCGAGTATAACAAAGTCTCCTCATCGAGTTTAACAAAGTCCTCAAATCGTGAAAAACAAAGGCCTTTGATCGAGTTTAACAAAGGCCCCTGTTCGAGTATAACAAAGGCTTCTAAAAGATTATAACAAAGGCCCCTGATCGAGTTTAACGAAGGCCCCTCATCTAGTATAACAAAGTCCCCTGGTCGAGTATAACAAAGTCCCCTTATCGAATATAACAAAGGTGCCTGAACGAGTATAACAAAGGCCCCTGATCGAGTATAACATAGTTCCCTGATCGAGTATAACAAAGGCCCCTCATCGTGTATAACAAAGTCCTATGATAGAGTATAAAAAAGTCCCCTCATCGAATATAACAAAGTCCCCTGATCGAGTATAACAAAGTCCCCTGATCGAGTATAACAAAGTGCCCTGATCGAGTATAACAAAGTCCCCTGAACGATTATAACAAAGGCCCCTCATCGAGTATAACAAAGTTTCCTGATCGAGTAAAACAAAGCCCCCTAAACGAGTATAACAAAGTCCCCTGATCGAGTATAACAAAGTCCCTTGATTGAGTATAACAAAAGCCCCTGATCGAGTTTAACAAAAGCCTCTGATCGAGTATAACAAAGTCCCCTAATCGAGTATAACAAAGGCCCCTGATCGAATATAACAAAGGCGCCTGAACGAGTATAACAAAGGCCCCTGATCGAGTATAACAAAGTTCCCTGATCGAGTATAACAAAGCCCCCTGATCGAGTATAACAAAGTCACCCTGATCGAGAATAACAAAAGCCCTGATCGAGTATAACAAAGCCCCCTGATCAAGTATAACAAAGGCCCCTGATCGAGTATAACAAAGACCCCTGGTCGAGTATAACAAAGTCCCCTCATCGAGTATAACAAAGCCCCCACATAGAGTATAACAAAGTCCCCTGATCGAGTATAACAAAGTCCCCTGATCGGGTATAACAAAGGCCCCTGATCGAGTATAACAGAGGCCCCTGATCGAGTATAACAAAGTCCCATAGTCGAGTATAACAAAGTCCCCTCATCGAATATAACAAAGTTCCCTTATCGACTATAACAAAGTCCCCTGATCGAGGAGAACAAAGTCCCCTGATCGAGTATAACAGAGTCCCCTGAACGATTATAACAAAGGCCTTTGATCGAGTATAACAAAGTTTCCTGATCGAGTAAAACAAAGCTCCCTGATCGAGTATAACAAAGTCCCCTGATCGAGTATAACAAAGTCCCCTGATTGAGTATAACGAAGGCCCCTAATCGAGTTTAAAAAAGGCCCATGATCGAGTATAACAAAGTCCCCTGGTCGAGTATAACAAAGGCCCCTCATCGAATATAACAAAGGCGCCTGAGCGAGTATAACAAAGGCCCCTAATCGAGTATAACAAAGCCCCCTGATCGAGTATAACAAAGTCCCCCTGATGGAGAATAACAAAGTCCCCTGATCGAATATAACAAAGCCCCCTCATCAAGTATAACAAAGGCCCCTAATCGAGTATAACAAAGCCCCCTCATCAAGTATAACAAAGGCCCCTGATCGAGTATAACAAAGACCCCTGGTCGAGTATAACAAAGTCCCCTAATCGAGTATAACAAAGGCCCCTGATCGAGTATAACAAAGGCCCCTGATCGAGTATAACAAAGTCCCTTGATCGAGTATAACAAAGCCCCCTCATCGAGTAAAACAAAGTCACCTGATCGAGTATAACAAACTCCCCTGATCGAGTATAACAAAGTCTCCTCATCGAGTTTAACAAAGTCCTCAAATCGAGAAAAACAAAGGCCTTTGATCGAGTTTAACAAAGGCCCCTGTTCGAGTATAACAAAGGCCTCTAAAAGATTATAATAAAGGCCCCTGATCGAGTTTAACGAAGGCCCCTCATCGAGTATAACAAAGTCCCATGGTCGAGTTTAACAAAGGCCCCTGATCGAATATAACAAAGGTGCCTGAACGAGTATAACAAAGGCCCCTGATCGAGTATAACAAAGTTCCCTGATCGAGTATAACAAAGTCCCCTGATCGAGTATAACAAGGTCCCACTGATCGAGAAAATAAAGTCCCCTGATCGAGAAGCAATGCCTCTGATCAAGTATACAATGGCCCCTGATCGAGTATGTGCAACAAAGACTCCTGGGCCGATGGTAACAAAGTCCCTTGATCGAGTATATATAACAGTTCCTGATCGAGTATACAAAGGCCCCTGATCGAGTATATAACAGGCCCCTGATCGAGTATAACAAAGTCCAATGATCGAGTATAACAAAGCCCCCTTATCGAGAGTAACAAAGTCCCCTGATTGAGTATAACAAAGTCCCCTGAGAGTATCTCCCCTGATCGAGTTTAACAAAGGCCCCTGATCGAAGTATAACAAAGGCGCCTGAACGCGTATAACAAAGGCCTCTGATCGAGTATAACAAATTTCCCTAATCGAGTATAACAAAGCCCCCTGATCAAGTATAACAAAGGCCCCTGATCGAGTATAACAAAGACCCCTGGTCGAGTATAACAAAGGCGCCTAAGGCCTGATCGAGTATAACAAAGTATAACAAAGTCCCCTGATCGAATAAAACAAAGTCCCCTGATCGAGTATAGCTAACTCCCCTGATCGAGTATAACAAAGTCTCCTCATCGAGATTAACAAAGTCCTCTAATCGAGAATAACAAAGGCCTTTGATCGAGTTTAACAAAGGCCCCTGTTCGAGTATAACAAAGGCCTCTAAAAGAGTATAACAAAGGCCGCTGATCGAGTATAACAACGTCCCCTGGTCGAGTATAACAAAGTCCCCTAATCGAGTATAACAAAGGCCCTTGATCAAGTATAACAAAGGCCCCTGATCGAGTATAACAAAGACCCTTGATCGAGTATATCAAAGGGCCCTGATCGAGTATAACAAAGGCCCCTGATCTAGTATAACAAAGTCCCCTGATCGAATAAAACAAAGTCCCCTGATCGAGTATAGCTAACTCCCCTGATCGAGTATAACAAAGTCTCCTCATCGAGATTAACAAAGTCCTCTAATCGAGAATAACAAAGGCCTTTGATCGAGTTTAACAAAGGCCCCTGTTCGAGTATAACAAAGGCCTCTAAAAGAGTATAAGAAAGGCCGCTGATCGAGTATAACAACGTCCCCTGATCGAGTATTACAGAGTCCCCACATCGAGTATAACAGAGTCCCCTCATCGAGTATAACAAAGTCTCCTCATCGAGTTTAACAAAGTCCTCAAATCGAGAAAAAAAAGGCCTTTGATCGAGTTTAAAAAAGGCCCCTGTTCGAGTATAACAAAGGCCTCTAAAAGATTATAATAAAGGCCCCTGATCGAGTTTAACGAAGGCCCCTCATCGAGTATAACAAAGTCCCCTGGTCGAGTTCAACAAAGGGCCCTGATCGAATATAACAAAGGTGCCTGAACGAGTATAACAAAGGCCCCTGATCGAGTATAACAAAGTTCCCTGATCGAGTATAACAAAGTCCCCTGATCGAGTATAACAAGGTCCCACTGATCGAGAACAAAAAAGTCCCCTGATCGAGTATAACAAAGCCCCCTGATCAAGTATAACAATGGCCCCTGATCGAGTATAACAAAGACTCCAGGTCGATTATAACAAAGTCCCCTGATCGAGTATAACAAAGTTCCCTGATTGAGTATAACAAAGGCCCCTGATCGAGTATGACAAAGGCCCCTGATCGAGTATAACAAAGTCCAATGATCGAGTATAACAAATTTCCCTAATCGAGTATAACACAGCCCCCTGATCAAGTATAACAACGTCCCCTGATCGAGTATTACAGAGTCCCCACATCGAGTATAACAGAGTCCCCTCATCGAGTATAACAAAGGCCCCTCATCGAGTATAACAAAGTCCCATGATAGTGTATAACAAAGTCCCCTCATCGAATATAACAAAGTCCCCTAATCGAGTATAACAAAGTCCCCTGATCGAGTATAAAAAAGTCCCCTGAACGATTATAACATAGGCCCCTCATCGAGTATAACAAAGTTTCCTGATCGAGTAAAACAAAGCCCCCTAAATGAGTATAACAAAGTCCCCTGATCGAGTTTAACAAAGATCCCTGATTGAGTATAACAAAGGCCCCTAATCGAGTTTAACAAAAGCCTCTGATCGAGTATAACAAAGTCTCCTGGTCGAGTATAACAAAGGCCCCTGATCGAATATAACAAAGGCGCCTGAACGAGTATAACAAAGGCCCCTGATCGAGAATAACAAAGTTCCCTGATCGAGTATAACAAAGCCCCCTCATCGAGTATAACAAAGTCACCCTGATCGACAATAACAAAGTCCCCTGATCGAGTATAACAAAGCCCCCTGATCAAGTATAACAAAGGCCCCTGATCGAGTATAACAAAGACTCCTGGTCGAGTATAACAAAGCCCCCTGATCGAGTATAACAAAGTCCCCTGCTCGAGTACAACAAAGTCTCCTCATCGAGTTTAACAAAGTCCTCAAATCGAGAAAAACAAAGGCCTTTGATCGAGTTTAACAAAGGTCCCTGTTCCAGTATAACAAAGGCCTCTAAAAGATTATAACAAAGGCCCCTGATCGAGTTTAACGAAGGCCCCTCATCGAGTATAATAAAGTCCACTGGTCGAGTATAACAAAGGCCCCTAATCGAATATAACAAAGGTGCCTGAACGAGTATAACAAAGGCCCTGATCGAGTATAACAAAGTTCCTGATCGAGTATAACAAAGTCCCCTGATCGAGTATAACAAAGTCCCCTGATCGAGAATAACAAAGTCCCCTGATCGAGTATAACAAAGCCCCCTGATCAAGTATAACAATGGCCCCTGATCGAGTATAACAAAGACTCCTGGTCGATTATAACAAAGTCCCATGATCGAGTATAACAAAGTTCCCTGATCGAGTATAACAAAGGCCCCTGATCGAGTATAACAAAGGCCCCTGATCGAGTATAACAAAGTCCAATTATCGAGTATAACAAACTCCCCTGATCGAGTATAACAAAGTCCCCTGATTGAGTATAACAAAGGTCTCTGATCGAGTTTAACAAAGGCCCCTGATCGAGTATAACAAAGGCCCTTGATCGAATATAACAAAGGCGCCTGAACGCGTATAACAAAGGCCTCTGATCGAGTATAACAAATTTCCCTAATTGAGTATAACACAGCCCCCTAATCATGTATAACAAAGGCCCCTGAACGAGTATAACAAAGACCCCTGGTCGAGTATAACAAAGGCGCCTGATCGAGTATAACAAAGGCCCCTGATCGAGTATAACAAAAGCCCTTGATCGAGTATAACAAAGCCCCCTGATCGAGTATAACAAAGTCCCCTGATCAAGTATAACAAAGTCCCCTGACTGAGTATAACAAAGGCCCCTGATCGAGCTTAACAAAAGCCTCATCGAGTATAACAAAGTCCCCAGGTCGATATAACAGTACCCCTGATCGGGAACAGTAACAAAGGCGCCTGAACGTATAACAGCGCCCCCTTATCGAATATAACAAAGTCCCCTGAACGAGTATAACAAAGGCCCCTGATCGAATATAACAAAGTCCCCTGATCGAGTATAACAAAGTCCACTGATCGAGTATAACAAAGTCACCTGATTGAGTATAAGAAAGGCCCCTGATCGAGTTTAACAAAGGCCCCTGATCGAGTATATAACAAAGTCCCAGCGTCGAGTATAACAAAGTCCCTCATCGAATATAACAAAGTCCCTGATCGAGTATAACAAAGTCTCTGGATCGAGAAGAACAAAGTCCCTGATCGAGTGGCAGCAAAGTCCCTAATGATTATATCAAAGGCCCCTGATCGAGTATAAGAAAGTTTCCTGATCGAGTAAAACAAAGCCCCCAGATCGATTATAACAAAGTCCCCTGATCGAGTATAACAAAGTCCCCTGATTGAGTATAACAGTGGCCCCTGATCGAGTTTAACAAAGGCCCCTGATCGAGTATAACGAAGTCCCCTGATCGAGTATAACAAAGTCCCCTGATCGAGTATAACAAAGGCCCCTGATCGAGTAAAACAAAGTCCCCTAATCGAGTAAAACTAAGTTTCCTGATCGAGTATAACTAACTCCCCTGATCGAGTATAACAAAGTCTCCTCATCGAGATTAACAAAGTCTTCTAATCGAGAATAACAAAGGCCTTTGATCGAGTTTAACAAAGTCCCCTGAACGATTATAACAAATGCCCCTCATCGAGTATAACAAAGTTTCCTGGTCGAGTAAAACAAAGCCCCCTGATCGAGTTTAACAAAGTCCCCTGATCAAGTATAACAAAGTCCCCTTATTGAGTATAACAAAGGCCCCTGATCGAGTATAACAAAGGCCCCTGATCGAGTATAACAAAGTCCCCTGGTCGAGTATAACAAAGCCCCCTGATCGAGTAAAACAAAGTCCCCTGATTGAGTATAACAAAGTCTCCTCATCGAGATTAACAAAGTCTTCTAATCGAGAACAACAAAGGCCTTTGAAGAGTATAACAAAGGCATATGTTCGAGTATAACAAAGCCTCTAAAAGAGTATAACAAAGGCCACTGATCGAGTATAACAAAGTCCCCTGATCGAGGATTACAGAGTCCCCTCATCGAGTATAACAGAGCCCCCTCATCGAGTATAAGAAAGGCCCCTCATCGAGTATAACAAAGTCCAATGATCGAGAATAACAAAGTCCGCTGATCGAGAATAACAAAGTCCCCTGTACGATTATATCAAAGGCCCCTGATCGAGTATAACAAAGTTTCCTGATCGAGTAAAACAAAGCCCCCTGATCGAGTATAACAAAGTCCCCTGATCGAGTATAACAAAGTCCCCTGATTGAGTATAAAAAAGGCCCCTGTTCGAGTTTAACAAAGGCCCCTGATCGAGTATAACAATGTCCCCTGGTCGAGTATAACAAAGGCCTCTGATCGAGTATAACAAAGTTCCCTAATCGAGTATAACAAAGCCTCTGATCGAGTATACCAGCAATTTGATCGAGAATAACAAAAGTCTGCTGATCGAGTATAACAAAGTCCCTGTACGATTATATCAGCGTCCTCGACTGGTATATACCGTAAAGTTTCCTGATCGAGTAAAAACAAAGCCCCTGATCGAGTATATATATAAATAAAACCCCTGATCGAGTATATAACAAAGTCCCCTGATTGGAGTATAAACAAAGGCCCCTGTCTGAGTTTTCTAACAAAGGCCCCTGATCGAGTATAACAAAGGCCCCTGATCAGAGTATAACAAAGGCCCCTGATCAGCATAACAAAGACCCTGGTCATATAACAAAGGCCCCTGATCGAGTATAACAAAGGCCCCTTATCGAATATAACAAAGGTGCCTGAACGAGTATAACAAAGGCCCCTGATCGAGTATAACAAAGTTCCCTGATCGAGTATAACAAAGTCCCCTAATCGAGTATAACAAAGTCCCCCTGATCGAGAATAACAAAGTCCCCTGATCGAGTATAAAAAAGCCCCCTGATCAAGTATAACAATGGCCCCTGATCGAGTATAACAAAGACTCCTGGTCGATTATAACAAAGTCCCCTAATCGAAAAAGCAACAGTTCCCTGGGATTTAAATAAGAGTAACAAAGGCCCCCGATCGAGTAGTATCAGCGCCCTTGATCGAAAATAAAGGTTCCTGGTCGAAAGTATAACAAAAGGCCCTGATCGAGTATATATAACAAAGGCCCTCTTATCGAATATAACAGCGTGCCGGAACGAGTATAAAGGCCCTGATCGAGTATAACAAAGTTCCCTCGATCGAGTATAAATAGAAACCCACCGAGTATAACAAAGTCCTGATCGAGAATGACAAAGTCCCCTTGATCGAGTATAAAAGCCCTGATCAAGTAACAATGGGCCCCTGATCGAGTATATAAAGACTCCTTGGTCGATTATATCAAAGGCCCCTGATCGAGTATATAAATAAAGTTTCCTGATCGAAAAACAAAGCCCCCTGATCGAGTATAACAAAGTCCCCTGATCGAGTATAACAAAGTCCCCTGATTTAGTATAACAGTGGCCCCTGATCGAGTTTAACAAAGGCCCCTGATCGAGTATAACAAAGTCCCCTGGTCGAGTATAACAAAGGACCCTGATCGAATATAACAAAGGTGCCTGAACGCGTATAACAAAGGCCCCTCATCGAGTATAACAAAGGCCCCTGATCGAGTATAACAAAGACCCCTGGTCGAGTATAACAAAGACCCCTGGTCGAGTATAACAAAGGCGTCTGATCGAGTATAACAAAGGCCCCTGATCGAGTATAACAAAGGCCCCTGATCGAGTAAAACAAAGTCCCCTAATCGAGTAAAATAAAGTTCCCTGATCGAGTATAACTAACTCCCCTAATCGAGTATAACAAAGTCTCCTCATCGAGATTAACAAAGTCCTCTAATCGAGAATAACAAAGGCCTTTGATCGAGTTTAACAAAGTCCCCTGAACGATTATATCAAATGCCCCTCATCGAGTATAACAAAGTTTCCTGGTCGAGTAAAACAAAGCCCCCTGATCGAGTTTAACAAAGTCCCCTGATCAAGTATAACAAAGTCCCCTTATTGAGTATAACAAAGGCCCCTGATCGAGTATAACAAAGTCCCTGATTGAGTATAACAAAGTCCCCTGATCGAGTATAACAAAGTCCCCTGATCGAATATAACAAAGTCCCCTGAACGATTATAACAAAAAAAAGGCACCCTGATCGAGAGTATAACAAAGTCCCTCATCGAGTATAACAAAACCTTGTCGGTAAACAAAGGTCCCGATCGAGTATAACATAGTCCCTCACCGATTATAACAAAGTTCCCTGATCGATGTAACAAAGCCCTCATAAGTATAACAAAGCCCCCCTCATAGAGTATAACAAAGTCCCTTGATCGGAAATATAACAAAGGGTCCCCTGATCAGGTATAACAAGGCCCCTGATGATCGAGTATAACAAATTCCCATGATCGAGTAGAACAAAGTCCCTCATCGAGTATAACAAAGGCCCCTGATCGGAGTATAACAAAGTCCCTGAACGATTATAACAAGGTTCCTGATCGAGTATAAAAGTTTCCAGAGTCGAATAAAACAAAAGCCCCTGATCGAAAGTATAAAAAAGTCCTGATCGGAAGTATAACAAAGTCCCTGATGTTCGAGGTATAACAAAGTTCCTAATCGAGTATAACAAAGGTCCCTGATCAGTATAGCAAAGTCCCCTGATGAGAGTATAACAGAGGCCCTGAGTCGGGAGGTTTAACTAAAGGCTTCTGTCGAGTAGATTAAGGTCCCTGGTCGAGGTATAAAAAGCTCCCTGATCGGTA
>NW_024727124.1:0-24499 GCF_018991925.1 Homarus americanus
CCCCACCCTATACCCACACTAAAGTCCTTCCCCACCATACACCACACACCAAGTCCTTCCTCATCCATACACCACACACCATGTCCTTCCCTCACTCATACACCACACTACAAGTCCTTCCCTCACTCATACACCACACTACAAGTCCTTCCTCACCCACAACACAACAAGTCCTTCCTCACTAAACACAACACTCATAAGACCTTCCACACCTACACAACACTACAAAACCTTCCCCCACTCATACACCACACCACAAGTCCGTCCCCAATCCCACACAACACTACAAGTCCTTCCCTCACCCATACACCCCACCACAAGTCCTTTCTCTCCCACACAATCTTGCAAGTCCTTCCCCACTCTAACAACACTACAAGATCTCCCTCACCCACTGCACTGCAAGTCCTCTCTCCCCACACACAACCCTGCAAGTCCTTCCCCACTTTACACACACTGCAAGTCCTTCCCTCACTCCTACACAACATTGAAGTCCTTCCCCACTCCCTACAAACACAAGTCCTTCCCCACTCCCACACCACACTACAAGTCCTCCCCACCCACACAACACTACAAGTCCTTCCCTCACCCATACACAATACTACAAGTCCTTCATCCCCCTACACCATACAAGTCCTTCCCTCACTCACACCACACTACAAGTCCTTCCCTCATCCCACACAACACTACAAGTCCGTCCCTCACTCCATACACGACGCTACAAGTCCTTTTCTCTCTCCCACACAACTCTTGCAAGTCCTTCCCATTCATACACCACACCAAGTCCTTCTCTCACTCTACACAACACCACAAGTCCTTCCCTCACTCTATACACACCACACACAGCCCTGCAAGTCCTTCTCTCTCAACTTCACAACCCACAAGTCCTTCCCTCACTTCTACACCACACTACAAGTCCTTCACTCCTCCTACACAACACTATAAGTACTTCCAACATACACCACACACAAGTCCTTCCTTACCCACACCACAATATAAGTCCTTCCTCACTCCACCACACAGTACAAGTACTTCCACCACTCATACACCACTACAAGTCCTTTCATTCCTACACCACACCCTAAGTTCTTCCACACTCCTACACAGCCCTGCAAGTCCTTCTCTCACTACCACAACACCTATAAGTCCTTCCCACTTCCCTACACCACACCACAAGTACTTCCCCACTCATACACAGTCTACATGTCCTTACCTCACTCCTACACCACACTACACCCTTCCCTCACCCATACACCACACAACAAGTACTTCCCCACTCCTACACCACACTACAAGCACTCCCCACCCCACACAGTCAACAAGTCCTTCCCCATCACCTACACAACCACAAAATCCTTCCCTCAATCCTACACATCCACAAGTCCTTCCCCACTCATACAAAAACCGTAAGTCCTTTCCTTACTCCTACACCACACCAAAGTCCTTCCCTCACTACTACACCACACACCCTAAGTACTTCCACATATACACAAACTAAAAGTCCTTCCTAATCATACAACACTACAGCCTCTCACTACACAACAACAAATCCTTCCCTCAATCCTACAAGCCCCAAGTCCTTCTCTCACTACTTCCACAACCCTCTAAGTCCTACCCACTCTACACAACCACAAGTCCTTCCATCACTCATACACCAAAAACTACAAGTCCTTCCCTCCTACACAACACTACAAATCCTTTCCTCACTCCTACACCACACCACAAGTCCTTCCCTCACTCATACACAAAACTACACCTTCACCACAACACAACAACATACTCACCACAATACACCACACTACAAGTCCTTCCCCCACACCCACACCTAAGTCCTTCCCTCATTCCTACACCACGCATTCTGCAAGTCCTTCCCTCTTACTTCATAACCCCATATCCTTACTCCTCACCACACACAGAGTCCTTCCATAACTCATACACCATACAAGTGCTTCCCACTCATACAACAGTCTCAAGTCTTTCCACACACTACACCACACAACAAGTACTTCCTCACTCATACACCACACTACAAGTCCTTCCCACCCACACATACAATAGTCTAAGTCCTTCCCACACTCCTACACCACAAGTCCTTCTCTCACTACTTCACAACCCTGCAAGTCCTTCCTACACCACTTCACAAGCCTGTAAGTCCTTCTCACTCCCACACAAACCTGAGTCCTCTCCTTACTCCCCACACAATGCAAGTCCTTCCCTCACTCATACACAACACTACACGTCCTTCCCTCACTCATACAACACACTACACGTCCTTCCCCTCTCCCACACCACACCACAAGTCCTCTCTCACCCTACACCACACCACCAGTCCTTCTCTCACCCTACACCATACTACAAGTCCATCCCCACCCCACACCACACTACACCTTCCCTCACTCCCACAACACTACAACTCCTTCCTCACTCTACACCACACCTCATAAATCTTTCCCTCAGTCCCACACCACACTTGAAGTCCTTCCCCACTCCTCTACACCACACTACAAGTCCTTTCACTACATAGCCTGCAAGTCCTTCCTCACCCCACACAACCCTGCATGTCCTTCCAACTCCTACACAACTCCTGCAAGTCCTTTCCTCACTCTACACAGCCCTGCAAGTCATTCCTCAAACCTACATACAACCCAGTGTCATTCTCACTCCTAACATTAACCCTGTAAGTCCTTCCCCCACTCCCACACAACCCTGCAAGTCCCCCACCCTATGCACACCAAGTCCTTCCCCATTCCTACACACTGACGAAGTCCTTCCCCAACCCTATGCACACTAGAAGTCCTTCCCCACTCTATACACAACACTGCAAGTCCTTCCCCACTTACACAAAGTGCAAGTCCTTTCCCACCCCCACACAACATTGCAAGTCCTCCCCACTCCCTACACACCCCACAAGTCCTCCCCACACCCACACACACTACAAGTCCTTCCCACTCCCACACACACTACAAGTCCTTCCCCACCCTGCACATCACTTCATATGCACCTCACCCACACAACACCGCATGTCCCTTCCCCACTCCTACACAAACCAGACGTCCTTCTCATCTCTACATAACACTGCAAGTCCTTCCCCAAATCCTACAACACTAATCCTTCATTCTCTACACAACACTGCAATCCTTCCCTCACCCTACACAACAGTCAAGTCCTTCCCTCACCCCCACACAACACTGCAAGTCCTCCCCACCCCACACCAACACTACAAGTCCCTCCCCCCACTCCCACACACACTACAAGTCCTTCCCACTCCCCACACACACACCACAAGTCCCTTCCCCACCCTGCACATCACTTCATGTGCATTCCCACTCCCACACAACACCGCATGTCCTTCACTCACCCTACACAGCACCAGAAGTCCTTCCTCACTTCTACACAACACTGCAAGTCCTTCCCCACTCCTTGAGCACATCACTAGAAATTCTTCTCATTTCTAGAGAACACTGCAATCCTTCCCTCACTCCCTTGCATACTTCATGTCCTTTCCTCACACCTCCAATCACTGCATGTCCCTTCCCCACCCTAATATTCATCCTTCTTTTTTAAATCACTTTTTACTAGTCAAGAAAAGATTTAATAATGACTCATATTATTCTACTCAGGTTCTCACACAACTCTTACATTAACCAAAAATATAGGCAATGTTGAAATGAATCAAGAAATGAAACTAGCATTATGAAGAGACCACAAACAAGGCTCAAGCAAAGGAACAATTCTATACAGTACACATGACTACAGCCCAAATTAACCCAACCTGAACTCTTTATATTTTAACAAATTTTATATATATATATATATATAATATATAATAAATATATACAGAATATATATAAATATAGTCCTACCTACTGAAGAAGCAATGTAATTACTCTCAATCAACATATTCAGGCCTTATAAACCCTCCCCAAAGATAAAACACTTGTGCCATTTTCAGTCTGGTGAGAGATGAGCATTTACATGAAATTTCCTCCACACCCTACACAACATGCCAAGTCCATCCCTCACCCTACACAACATTGCAAATCCTTCCCCTACTCCCCACACAACACACATAGTCCATCCCTAACTCCTACACAATACTACAAGTCCATCCCTAACTCCCACAATACTACTAGTCCATCCCTAACTCCTAACAACACTACAAGTCAATCCCTAACACCCACATTACACTGCAAGTCCTTCTCTCACTCCCACACAACATACCAAGTTCATCCTCAATCACACACAATATACCAAGTCCATCCCTCACTTTCTGCACACATTATAAGATGTCTACCTCACCCCACACACACTACAAGTCCTTCCTTCACTTACACAACATACCAACCACCCTCACGCCTACACATGACAAGTCCTTCCCTCACCTACAGAAAACTCTCAAGTCCATCCCTCAACTCCTACACAAAACCATGTTCTCCCTCACTCCTGCTACCAAAACCAAGTCCATCCCTCAATCGCACACAACATACCAAGTCTATCCCTAACTCCTACACACACTAGAGTCCTTCCTCACTCCTTCCACACACCAAAAGTCCTTCCCCACCCTACACAAAACCACAGTCCTTTCGCCACTCCTACACCACATTACAAGTCCTTCTCTCACCCTACACCACATTTACAAGTCCTTCCTCACTCTTAACAATAACACTACAAGTCCTCTCCTCAACTCCTACACAAACTACACCTTCCTTCCTCCTAAACCTGCTAGTCCTTCCGTCACTCCCACACACTACATTCCTCCTTCACTTCTACACATTCTGCAAGTCGTTCCTCACTCCTACACAAACCTGCTAGTCTTCTTCCTTCCACTCCTACACAACCCTGCAAGTCCTTCCCTGCCCTACACAACCCTGCAAGCCCTGCCTTCACTCCACACAACCCCTGCAAGTGCTTCCCCAGTCCCACATATTACTACAAGCATCTGTCACTCTTACACAACCCTGCAACTTTCCTCACCTCACACTATACCAGAATCTTTCCCCTTATTTTCCTAAACAACACTGCAAGTCCTTCCTCACCTCCTACACTACTATAAGTCCTTCCCTTACCTCTACACAACACTGCAAGTCCATCCTCATCCAACACACATAAGAAGTCCTTCCCTGTCTACACACAACCCCTGCAAGTCCTTCCTCACTCCTACACCACACTGCATAATCCCCTCACCTCTCCACATCACTGCATGTCCTTCCTCACTTACATAATATTGCTTGTTCTTTCACACCTACAGTGCTACAGTATCTCTACAGTAGTCAGTAGATAAGATTTCAACACACTTTATAATCTGTTTCGTATTTATGTGACGTATTTAACCAGCACTTACATATACAATACAACTTCCGTCATGTTTGCAGACTGAGTTATTTAGAGAATGTTCATCCTTTACTGCACTCTTGATCGTTTCTCTTATCCATCTTGATGTTGCCTCGTCATGTACACCAAGTTATGGTCTCATCCTCCCTGATAGTATTTTCTAAACCCAGAAATTATAATTTTATTAAATCCAAAATAGTTTTTTTTTTGTATATATTGCAGGGCGACAAGAATTTTAATCACTTCTTTCATACTGCTATGCCAGCACTCTCTTATCAAGAATTTACTACTAGTCAAGTCACACGAGTGGTCGCAACAATGCTATGCAAACACCAATGACTCTTATATTATCTCTAACAGGTTCTCAGCCACCAACACCCAGATTAACTCAAAATATAGGCATCATGTTGAAAATAAATCATAGAAATTCACAACTTAGCATTACAATTAAGAAACCACAAACAAAGCTCTACTAAAGGAAACACCTGCTAAGTACAATACAACAGCCCAAATTCAACCCAAACCCTAACCTCAGCCTCACCACACACCACAAAAATACAAAAAGATACACACTTATCCCAATAAATACATCCTGATTCCAGACAACCTTACCACACACCTTGCACCACACCATCACCAGCCAGGCCTGTCTACCTCCCTGCACTCTGCATTGAGACCCCACACAATGTGGATACCTACCCAATTACAAACAATATACCCTAACAAATGCACAACGTTAAGCCAATTTACTTATTACATACTGATTAAACTAATATATATAAAATACAAAACATTTACATACAGGAACATATATAAATATAGTCCTACCTACTAGCAATGCCAACTACCTCTCAATCAAATATATTCAGTGCCATAAAACTCTCCTCAAAAGATAAAAAACACTTGTGTTTTATTTTCACTCTGTTGAATAAAATAAAGCATTGCTACTTACCTTCCACTCCTACACAACATACCTCAATTCCATCCATTTCACTCCTACACCAATACTGCAAGTCCTTCTCACTCCCACAGACATCAAGTCCATCCAACTCCTCCCACTAACATTTAAGTCCATCCACAGTCCCACAATACCATAAATCTTCCCTCACTCCTACACAACACTAAGTCCTTCTCTACTCCCTATAACACACACTACAAGTCCTTCCTCATCTTACACAACATACTAAGTCCTTCCCCTAATCATACACACACTACAAGTCCTTCCCCACTCCCCTACACACCATGTCCTTCCCTCACCCCACACACACTACAAGTCCCTCCCCACTCTACACACCACATGCAAGTCCTTCCTTCCACCCCTACACTATAATGCAAGTCCTTCCCCTCATCCTACAGAACACTACACCTTCCCCACTCCTACACCACACTACAAGTCCTTCTCTCTCCCACACAACCCTGCAAGTCCTTCCTTCACCCCTAAACACAATGCAACTCCTTCCCACTCCCACACAACACTACAAGTCCTTCCCTCACCCCTACACCACACTACAAGTCCTTCCCTTACTCCTACACCACACTACAAGTCCTTCCCTAACCTATACACCACACTACAAGTCCTTCCCTCAAACCTACACAACACTACAAGTCCTTCCCCTCACTCATACACCACAAGTCCTTTTCTCTCTCCTACACAACCATGCAAGTCCTTCCTTCACCCTACACTATAATGCAAGTCCTTCCCCACTCATACAATACACTACAAGTCCTCCCTCACTCCCTACACAACACCACAAGTCCTTCTCTCTCTCCTACACAACCCTGCAAGTCCTTCCTTCACCCCTAAACAATAATGTAAGTCCTCACTCCTACACAACACTACAAGTCCTTCCCTCACTCTACACCACACCATAAGTCCTTCCCATCTCTACACCACACTACAAGTCCTTCCCTAACTCATACACCACACTACAAGTCCTTCCCTCAAACCCACACAACACTACAAGTCCTTCCCCACTCCATACACCACAAGTCCTTTCTCTCCTACACAACCATGCAAGTTCTTCCTTCACCCCTACACTATAATGCAGTCCTCCTCACTCCTACAGAACACTACACTCCTTCCCTCACCCTACACCACACACCAAAGTCCTTCCCTCACTCCACACAAACTACAAGTCCTTTCCACACTCATACACAACACTACAAGTCCTTCCCCACTCTTACACAACACTACAAGTCCTTCTCACTCCTACTAACAACACCAAGTCCTTCCCTCACCTTACACCATAAGTCCTTTTCTCTCCTACAACCATGAAGTCCTTCTCTCTCCTTCTACACAAACTACAAGTCCTTCCCCTCTCTACACCACACTACAAGTCCTTCCCCACTCCTTCCACCACACTACAGTCCTTCCATCACTCATACACCACACTACAAGTCCTTCCCTCACTTCTAACAATACTACAAGTCCTTCCCTCACTCACAATACAAGTCCTTCCCCATCTCTACACCATACTACAAGTCCTTCACGCCTACACCACACTACAAGTCCTTCACTCACTCATACATAACACTACATGTCCTTCTCTCACTCCTACACCAAACTAAATCCTTCTCACTCCTTCACGACCCTATATCCTTCCCTTACTCCCTACACCAACTATAAGTCCTTCTCTCACCTCTACACCACACCACAAGTCCTTCTCTCACCCTACACCACACTACAGTCCCTTCCCTCACCCCACATCGCCCAGCGAGTCCTCCCACACCCCACACATCACAGTAGTCCTTCCTCACCCCTACACATCACAGTGAGTCCTTCCCCATTCCTACACAATACTGAAGTCCTTTCCTCATTCCTACACAATACTGAAGTCCTTCCCTCAATACTAATACTGCATGTCCTTCCCTCAGTCCCACAGTGATCAGTAGATAAACCTTCAATACACCGTTATAATCTATTTTAGCATTTATATAGACTTGTCGAACCAATAAATATTAATCTCGGATGATATTCATCTTTTTCAGACATTAGGAGCACTCAATTAATCCCCAGTCACAAGTACAGTAGTCTCAAGAGCCTCACACATCTCCAAGTTGATATACAATATAGACGCAACAGCCTCTGGTTGGATCAGACTACCCTGACATCTTATAGTCCAAGTCAATTATACAACCACCCATGATCATCACACAGCCCTAATTAGCCAACAGTCCGTGGCGGCATATAAGCCCTGGGGCGTCACATAGCCCCTAGGAGTGACATACTGCCTCAGAACATTTACAACAAATACAATCTTTTTACAATTGCAAAGTATGCCCACAGGAAATGCTCATTGGATAAAGAAGTTTAAAGCTGTAATAATTACTTAATTTTACAGTAAAATCTTAAACTATCATCCTATTTTCACTGCCAGGACGAATAAAATATTTTGTTTTGCAAATGAAGAAGAAACTAAAGTCCAAAATAATTAAGTTGAACAAAATACTTCCTGACTGTCGAGTTACAAATCCACATAAAGATTACAACAGTGTATTGAAGTTACAAGCTTCCAACGCCACAAGTCTATATGGTCACCCTAAACATGTCCTTCCTTCAACCATACACACACTACAAGTCCTTCCTCACTCCTAACCACACTACAAGTCCTTCCTCACCCTACACCACCACAAATGCTTCCCCACCCTACACCACTCCTTCCCCTCACTCCTACACCACACTGCAAGTCCTTCCTCACTCCTACACCACACTACAAGTCCTTCCCTCACTCCTACACCACTGCAAGTCCTTCCCCACTCACACACAACACTACAAGTCCTTTCCTCACTCTACCACACTACAAGTCCTTCCCTTTACTCTACATCAACAAGTCCTTCCCTCACTCCTACACAACCCTGCTAGTCTTTCCATTACCCCTACACAACCCTGCAAGTCCTTCCCTCAATCCTACACAAACCTTCATGTCCTTCCCTTCACTCCCACACAACCCTGCATGTCCTTCTTAACTCCCTAACCAACCCTGCAAGTCCTCCCTCACTCCTACACAATACCACAAGTCCTTCCCTCACTCCTACACAACCCTGCAAGTCCTTTCCTCACTCCCTATGCACTACAAGTCCTTCCTTCACTCTATTCACAGTACTGAAGTCCTTCCCTCATTTCTACACAACACTGCAAGCACTTCCCCACTCCTACACAATACTAGAAGTCCTTCCTTTACACACTGAAGTCCTTCCCTCATCTCCTACATAACACCGCATGTCCTTCCCTCATCTACACATTACTAGAAGTCCTTCCTCACTTCTACACAACACCAAGTCCTCCTCTCCTGCACCAACCCTGCAAGTCCTTCCCTCATTTCTACAACACTGCAAGTCCTTCCCACCCTCACATTAACACTAGAAGTCCTTCCTCACTTTCACACACAACACTGCAAGTCCATCCTCAATCCTCAAACGCCAAAGCCTTCTGTACAGAACACTGCAAGTCCGTCCCTCATTTCTACACAACACTGCAAGTCCTTCCCTCACTCCTACACAATACGAGAAGTCCTTCCCTCACTTATACACAACACTGCAAGTCCTTCCCTCACTCCTACACAATATTAGAAGGGCTTCTCTCACTTCTACACAATCCTGCACGTCCTTCCCTCACTCCTACACATCACTTCATGTCTTTTCCCCACTCCTACATAACACCGCATGTCCTTCCCTCGCTCCTACACATTACTAGAAGTCCTTCCCTCATTTCTACACAACACTGCAAGTCCTTCCCTCACTCCTGCACAACCCTGCAAGTCCTTCCCTCATTTCTACACAACACTGCAAGTCCTTCCCTCACTCCTACACAATACTAGAAGTCCTTCCCTCACTTCTACACAACACTGCAAGTCCATCCCTCAATCCTACACAATACTAGAAGTCTTTCCCTCGTCTACAAATCCCTGCAAGTCCTTCCCTCACTCTTTCATAATATTGCTTGTTCTTTCCTCACTCCGACAGTGCTACAGTATCTCTACAGTAGTCAGTAGATAAGATTTCAACACACTGTTATAATCTGTTTTAGTATTTATGTGGACGTATTTAACCAACACTTACATATATACAATACAACTTCCTGTCATGTTTGGTAGACTGAGTTATTTTGAGAATGTTCATCCTTTACTGTACTCTTGATCGTTTCTCTTGTCCATCTTGATGTTGCCTCGTCATCTGTTCACCAAGTTATGGTCCTCATCCTCCCTGGAGTAGTATTTTCTGTTAATACCTGTGAAATTAAAATTGTATTAACCAAAAATAGTTGTTGTTGTTTTTTTTGTATATATTGCAGGGCGACAAGAATTAAAATCACTCTTCATACTGCTATGCCAGCACTCCTCTTTATCAAGAATTTACCACTAGTCAAGTCACAAGTCACACGAGTGGTCACAACAACAAGCAGGGTAAACACTATAATGACTCTTATATTATCTCCACCAGATTCTCAATAATAACCCTCAGATTAACTCAAAATATAGGTATCATGTTGAAGATGAATCATGAAATGCATAACTTAGCATTATAAAGTTAAGAGACCACAAACAAAGGTCAAGTAAAGGAACAATTTAAGTACAGTACAGATGACCACAGCCTAAATTAACCCAAACCCGAACCTCAGCCTCACCATACACTAGAAAAGTACAAAAGTATACACCACTTATCTCCATATAAATATATCCTGAGTCCAGACCAATTGTACCACACTTGCACCACACACTATCACCAGCCAGGCTCGTCTACCTCCCTGCACTTGCCGTGACCCACACAATGTGGATACCATGCCGCCAATTACCATACTATTTTACCTAACAAATGCACAACGTTAAGCTGATTTACTTATTACATACTTATTATAAATTAATATATATAACATACTAGACAATGTTTACATACAGGAACATATATAAAATATAGTCCTACCTACAGAAGAAGCAGTGTAATTACCTCTCAATCAAATATATTCAGTGCCTTATAAAACTCCCTCCCCAAAGATAAAACACTTGTGTTTTATTTTCAGTCTGGTGAATGAGATAGAGCATTTGCTACGAAATTCTCTCACTCCTACACAACATACTAAGTCCACCCCTCACTCCTACACAATACTGCAAGTCCTTCCCTCACCCCTACACAATACCAAGTCCTTCCCTCACTCCTACACAATACTACAAGTCCTTCCCTCACTCCTACATAATACTACAAGTCCTTCCCTCACTCCTACACCACACTACAAGTCCTTCCCTCACACTCCTACACAAATACTACAAGTCCTTCCCTCACTCCTACACAAAACTACAAGTCCATCCCTCACTCCTACACAACATACTAAGTCCATCCCTCACTCGCACCCAACATGCCAAGTCCTTCCCTCACTCCTATACAATACTATAAGTCCTTCTCTCACTCCTACACAACCCTGCAAGTCCTTTTTTCACTCCTACACAACAATGCAAGTCCTTCCCTCACTCCTACACAATACTAGAAGTCCTTTCCTCATTTCTACACAACACTGCAAGTCCTTCCCTCACTCCTACACAATACTATAAGTCCTTCTCTCACTCCTACACAACCCTGCAAGTCCTTCTTTCACTCCTACACAACAATGCAAGTCCTTCCCTCACTCCTACACAATACTAAAAGTCCTTCTCTCACTCCTACACAACCCTGCAAGTCCTTCTTTCACTCCTACACAACAATGCAAGTCCTTCCCTCACTCCTACACAATACTAGAAGTCCTTCTCTCACTTCTACACAACCCTGCAAATCCTTCCCTCACTCCTACACAATACTAGAAGTCCTTCCCTCATTTCTACACAACACTGCAAGTCCTTCCCTCACTCCTACACAATACTAGAAGTGCTTCTCTCACTTCTACACAACCCTGCAAATCCTTCCCTCACTCCTACACATCAATTCATGTCCTTTCCTCACTCCTCCACATCACCACATGTCCTTCCCTCACTCTTACATTATATTGCTTGTTCTTTCCTCACTCCTACAGTGCTACAGTATCTCTACAGTAGTCAGTAGATGAGATTTCAACACACTGTTATAATCTGTTTTAGTATTTATGTGAACGTATTTAACCAACACTTACCTATATACAATACAACTTTCTGTCATGTTTGGTAGACTGAGTTATTTAGAGAATGTTCATCCTTTACTGTACTCTTGATCGTTTCTCTTGTCCATCTTGATGTTGCCTCGTCATCTGTACACCAAGTTATGGTCCTCATCCTCCCTGGAGTAGTATTTTCTGTTAATACCTGTGAAATTATAATTTTATTAACCAAAAATATTTTTTTTGTATATATTGCAGGGCGACAAGAATTAAAATCACTCTTTCTTCATACTGTCATGCCAGCACTCCTCTTTATCAAGAATTTACCACTAGTCAAGTCACAAGTCACACGAGTGGTCACAACAACAAGCAGGGTAAACATAATAATGACTCTTATATTATCTCCACCACATTCTCAATAATAACCCTCAGATTAACTCAAAATATAGGTATCATGTTAATAGTGATATTCTTTAATTTCTCTTCTTCATTTCCCTAAGTATCAGTGAGTATCTTGCGAAGGTCACAAATATTTTTTTCCCAACACAGTAAATACGGTGATAATGGAAAGTAAACTATTTATTTGACCATTAAACTTCACTTGACTATATACTTGACTATACACTTGTCGAAAATATCACCTTTACACTTCCCCACCACAGACACTTCCCCGCCACCACCACTATAAACACTTCACAGTGGTGAACAGTGCTTAAGTCAGTGAAAACAACTCAACAGTAACAGTCGTACCCAAGTTAACCTTCACACAGTGAGGTCCCAAGTACCCAGTGATAACGGCCCGTGAGACCCAACAACAACCAGTGATGTGTTAATCCGTCGACGATAGGAAGGCCTGGGACCAAACCTCACTCATATAACACCATCTGTGAGGGAATTACTACACCAAGTGAGGCCCCTCATAACACCATCTGTGTGGGAATTACTACACGACGTCAGGTCCCTCATAACACCATCTGTGAGGTAATTACACCACGTGAGGTCCCCCATAACACCATCTGCGAGGGAATTACTACACCACGTGGTCCCTCATAACACCATCTGTGAGGTAATTACACCACGTGAGATCCCCCATAACACCATCTGCAAGGGAATTACTACACGACGTCAGGTCCCTCATAACACCATCTGCGAGGGAATTACACCACGTGAGGTCCCCCATAACACCATCTGCGAGGGAATTACTACACCACGTGGTCCCTCATAACACCATCTGTGAGGTAATTACACCACGTGAGGTCCCCCATAACACCATCTGCGAGGGAATTACTACACCACGTGAGGACCCTCATAACACCATCTGTGAGGTAATTACACCAGGTAATTACACCACCAGGTCCCCATACACCATCTGCGAGGGAATTACACCACGTGGTCCCCCATAACACCATCTGCGAGGGAATTACTACACCACGTGGTCCCTCATAACACCATCTGTGAGGTAATTACACCACGTGAGGTCCCCATAACACCATCTGTGAGGGAATTACTACACCACGTGAGGACCCTCATAACACCATTTGTGAGGTAATTACACCACGTGAGGTCCCCCATAACACCATCTGCGAGGGAATTACTACACCACGTGGTCCCTCATAACACCATCTGCGAGGGAATTACTACACCACGTCAGGTCCATCATAACACCATCTGAGGGAACTACTACATCACGTGAGGTCCCTCCTAACACCATCTGGGAGGGAGTTACTACACTACGTGTTTGCTGTTCAACACGTACAATCCTACATTAATATGTATGTTTGCTGTATGTTCCTTTACCTTCCTCTAATGAAGGCTTTTGTTAAATCACCAATGTATGTAATAAGTCATTTATGTCCAATGTATATTTTCAGCCTTCGGGCTGCAGAACTTTTTCAATAAACCGTTAATTATTATTACTATTATTATTATTCCTCACCACCACCACTTCCCCCTCACCACTACTACTATAAACACTTCCCCACCACCACAGACACTTCTTCACCACCATTACCAACTGATGTACTCAGGATGGATCTGATTGTTCCTGGCTACAATACTTGACTGTCGGGTGAACAAGGTAACACCGCCTCTTACACTGGGATTTAAAACGCTCATAGAAATCGTGTTTGGTTTAAACAAGATAAAATTATGAAATCACGAAGACATGGCAGCAGCCCATCTTATATCACCTGAAGATTAACTACCCTAACACCCCCCCCCCCCACCAAAAGTGGCACATCGGTGTATAACAAGTAAAATCTGATTGGGTGCCTAATCTTCACGTGATGGCTAATGTCCAGCTGAGTTTGGCGGCGCTGAGTGGTTAGTTGCTTATATTGTTACATACGTTTAAGCCTAAAAGTGCTGTTTACACTTTGTTCCCGACAATCATAGACCACTTAGACCACTTATGAATACACCAATGAAGACTGAAGGCATAATGTACACAGTTGAGACATCTCTATTACGCCGACTGGGAACAACCACTTATAAGGTTTGATCATGGACACGATTAGGTGTTAATCTAATGTTCATAATCCTCTAAAGCCGTGTTAAAGGACTCCGTATAAATGCTAAACCGGATAATGGTCTAGGGGAGAAGGTCGGGTTAATCAGCGTGGGTGGTCGCCTTGTTCTGGTACCTAACCTTAAACTCCTACAACCAAATCACGTTGAAATGGATTTCTACCCCAGTGAAGCTGTCAAGATCATTCAGTATAATTAAGTCCCAGCCATCAACATTTCTATACAATTAATGGGCTATCGAATTGACGTAGATTGAGAGAGAAATAAGTTGTAAGGGAAATATACACAGCGACATACCTTATATTTTTCAACACCAACACACACATGATGGCGTCTGTATTTTATAATCCTTGACAACTGGATGTATTAATTTAGGAGCATTTTGTAAACGTTAACTTCCGTCACACATCCACTAATCGCCTCGACCTTCTCACTACTGGCCGGCTCCCTCCCTCCACGTCTGGCTGTCCCTGGTCTAAAGTTCATCCACATCTCCACCACACACTGAACCATCTCCAGTACGAACATACGCTCTTGTGGTGTTAAAGCACATGATATAAAGCGTCACTTGCGAACCTTAGTAATAACACTTAATCGGATGGCTGGCGTGGCCATATTTGTTTTGCTTAATTTGACACCATAAGAAAGTGAGAACTGAGAGCTCGACTCCCAGACACTGAACCACCCGATCGAAACTTCTATCTAACCGACGCTCTTGTAATGATAAGGACCGGATATTACATGTAAATGGTCACTAAAAGGAAAAACTGAGTTGCTTCTGCAGGAAATAATGGGAAACATTCTTTATTCAGCTCATCAACAAAAATCACAGATAGTTCAGATAAATGTGGCCCAAGCTCGACTCCTGATTCAGCGCTTCGTTTGTGGTGCCCAGCCACTCAGAACTCTCGATACAGATTCAGCGCTTCCTTTGTGGTGACCAGCCACTCAGAACTCATGATACAAACGACAGGTTCACATATTCCCATAGGTAGAGGTTCTGCATGATGAAAACATTCTGAATAAATTACACGTAATGTCATGTAGATAATCAGAATTTATTGCATATGCTAAACAAAGATTTTTATTTGGTATATTACGATATATTTATTTTTATGAGAAAATTTACAAAATGGCGTAAACGAACCGAAATAACCACTAATTTGTACCAACTGACACTGCTGGTAGTGAAGGCGGGCGGGGGAGAGGGCTCAGGGGTGGTAATGTGTGGTGTGTGTGATGATGATGATGATGATGATGATGATAATGATGGCGTATATGTGATGACGACGATGATGATGATAAATAATGAATGATGACGATAATGATGGCGTATATGTGATGACGACGATGATGATGAATGATGATAAATAATGAATGATGATGATGATAATGATGGTGATGATGAATAATGATGATTGATGCTGCTGAATGATCCCCAGTTATTATAAGACAATTCATCATCACTACCCACACACTTGGTTTGATTTACAGGGGTGAGGTTAGGTTAGGTTTCATTTCACCCCACATTATGGCTTCGTCCCCGTGCAATAATAAGCTACCTCAGAGTTCCTCATTTACTATTTATGAATGTTGAGTCATACTAATTCCCTCAGTGGCAAACCTCTGGATGAAAGGCTAAATATAAAATGATAATACACGCGTAGTTTGCTAGTGGCGTGGTTGCTAGTGGCGTAGTTACCTGAGGCGTATCCAAAGGCTGAGTATTTTTGTTTACCATATATAAGAACACCTGATATCGGGACACAAGCTATCTGGGTGGTTAGTTTATCCAATGTTGGTGCAGGCGAAAACCGGAAATCGTGCTACGTCAGACATACATTTAAACCAGAGGCGATTCGAACCCGAAATATACGCATGTTTATAGTGTTTAAAAAGACATGAGTTTTAAATAAGAGGTAGGTGAACCCGTGGGCAAAAAAGTCGTAGCCCTGAGCACCAGAGTCGTGATGATGTTTACGTCTTCAATCAAGGAGCCGGTGACGTCACACTGGTGCATCGCGCTGATTGGACACTCACGCATCTTCCTCAGATATTCTGTATATCTGCCTACATAAAGTGCAATACAAACTTCTTTGTGATCTTAATTTGAAATTCAGATATGAAAAAAAAATACTGTTTGAAAAGAAGGACGGCGCTATTCTGAACAAAGTTTGATTGTGAGATTAGACCAAAAATAGAAGGAAGAGAGAGAGAGAGAGTTGGGAAGTGAAGGTCGTGGAGGGAGTTAGGTTTCAGCTGTTACCAGAGGAGGGTAGTTTATTGGGCACCCCCTTACATCCTGTGCAAGGTGAAGCACAGAAGCGTTTACAGCGCCCATCTGGGAAGCATGCGTAGTTCATGCTTGCCTTTATGACTCCTGCATTAAGGGCGTAAAAGTCTGAAGGGTCACAGGTTTTGTCACCAAGTTACATAAAGTGACAGAATGATGAGTGTGTGGAGGGAAAGTTCCCGGTACATTTCATCTGTTTATGGCAAAGCGTGGCAGGTCCCTAGTGTCAGGCCTGTGACTAGGAGGAGGGATATCTGGTCAGGAAGGGAAGAGGTGTTGGTAACGGCTGGGGACCTGTAGGAGGAGGTCATAGGGCAAGTGAGGATGTAGTGAAGGAGGGTGTGAGAGTCGGGTTGGCCACAAAGTTTACAAACAGTGCGGCCAGGCTCAGGGTTGCCAATGTACTCCCATAGGTACCTGTACCCAAGGCGCAGTCTCATGTACATAATCTGTTGAGATCGAGTCAGGGATTGGTACTCTTTGTACCAGAGAGAGTTCAAAATGTTACCTTAACCTCAAAAATAATACCCATACGGACGGACACATAGCTTACCTCATGGCAAGTTGACTACAATGCTTCGTTGTATTTCGGAGTCGTGTTCTTAAATCATCTTCCCTTTCGTGACTGAACGTTTAACAGTGAGAATGTTGAAATGATGTCATCTTCTAACCACTGCTGGTGACGTCAGCTCTGGCAGCCTGTCTATTGGACTTTAAATTTCCGTAGTTTAACGAAGGCTGATTACAGATATGTTTTAAGTAGAGAACTGTATGTTGTTATGACTTTTCTTCGATCTTATACTTTCTCTTGCATCTTAAGTTTTTACTGCTTCTTTCTACAGAAATGGAGTATACTGTATACTCAACGAGGTACAGCTGACGTGATGATGAACCCAAGGCCTATAAACGGTATATTATCCTTGGGTGAACCGCCCATTGACCTTGCCCCCAACAAAACAACCTCGAAAAGCGTTACGCAACAGCTTCGCCACTATAGGTTCGGTACTCTGAAACACACTAGGCTTCGATTCAATATCGTTTACGTTTTCATAAATTTGCGCTCCGATACTTGAAGCGTAGATGGTGGTAAAAATTCCTTTCAACACAGATAAAATGAACATTTGAGTATAATAACACTTACCTATAGGCCATGTTGCTCACTCGGCTGCAGGTTAGGGTGGTCCTTATTTTTCGACTTTGGAATTTTTTACCACAGACCCTGCTAAAAGTGTCCATTTAGGACAGAAATATTGTGTGTAGAGTTATTTTTAAATATATTAATATTTAGAGGTTGCTCAAAGCTGTCGAAAATTAAGTAATCGATGTAGTCGAATCCTTTGTAGCCGATTACGCCACCACTAGTGCGTCGCATTTGGCACGATTGTGGTGAGTTTTTGGTGGTCGTGATTAATGATTGGGGAAATTAGAAAAAGTTCTGCAGAGTCTTCTCATTATTAATTTATATTAATAGTTAATTTCTTTATTCCTCAGGTCAAAATGGCTAATGCAGGAGTAAAAACACGAGAAAATGTGTATTTGATAAAGACATTATGTGATGACATTACAGGGGCTAAGTTACCTTCAAACAGGCAAGTGTTACAGTATTTCTTAAGCCTGCATCGCATACAGAAAAAAACCATCAGAGTGGCAGCTGGGGAAGTCACGGACAAAGTTCTTCAATTTTGGACAAAAGCAAACATTCCCACACACCACAAACCAGATTGTGTGAATCAAGTGCACAAAATGTTTGACAAGTGGAGTAGTTTGAAAAAGAACTCTTCAAGAAAGACAGAAACTCAAAAGCAGAAAGAGAAAGAGTTCACTGATACATTTGAAGATCTCTTTGACATTGCACATGTGAATGCTTTGAATATGATGACAGTTCAGGAGGATAAGGATTTCTTAATAGCGCAACGAGAAAAAGGGCGTCGTGAGGCAATGTCATCTCTTGGCAAAGTATTCCTGAAAAGACAGAAACGACGAGAAAAAACTCTCAAGAAAGCAATGAAAAGGAAGTTGGCTGCAGACAGTGCAGAGGAAGAAGCCAAAAAATGCCAAGCCATCGTTGTCTTGGACAGCAGTAGTACGTCTTCTTCTGAGGAATCCAACCCAGTTCCTGGCCCATCAGCACTTCAAACTACACCTACTGTCAAGAAGCGTGGGCGAAAAGAAGTTCTAACTCCAGAACTTTCTACAGCATTAGATCGGACCAAGTCCTCAGATAGAATGGCCATGCACATTGTCACCCACACTGCTCGGAGTCTGGGCCATGATGTCAGTGAATTGATTCTGAATCGATCAAGCATCAGGAGGAAACGTCAGCATCATCGCAGTAGCACGGCAGCTGAAATCCTTTCAAACTTCAAACCAGAGTCAGTTTTAATTATTCACTGGGATGGTAAATTGATGCCTGATTTGACGGGGCATGGGGGCCATGTTGACAGACTCCCAGTTCTTGTCTCAGGCCAGATACCTCAATAATAGCGCCATCTATTGGCTGCGTCCAAAAGCTATGCGTGACGTCATAGATATTTTCGAAAATAGAATATAAAAATACGTCAGATTAATGTGTTAATATTAAAAAGAATTTGCAGTTCATCAAACCGAAAAGATCCATACAATTCCCCGTATTTTCCTTTAACCCGGTGTCACGTGCTGAGAATATACCGTGCGGAAAATGTTCTGGGCATGCGCAGTTCGATGAAAAGTTAACCTAACCTAACTTAACCTATCATAATCTTCTTTTTCCGAGGGGTAATCTCAGCACGCATCAAGCTTCCAACGGTGTTTTGATCAAACTGTGCTTACCCAGAACATTTTCCGCACGGTATAATCTCAGCACGCCACACCGGCTGGACGTGTCTTGTAATCCAATCAATTTTGCGCACATACTCCTGAAGGCTATAGAAATAAAGATCAAACGAGTTACCCTCCATCCAAGAGCAGCATCCCCCCCACCCTTATTTTTTTTTTCCCGTAACCCCTCCACGGGGGAGTTGCGACTACTTTTTCGAACTTTTGTGCTAAACGGTACCTTAAACTATAAAAGTGCATGTCGACAGACATTTTGGAAATAACATTTTAAACAGGACTGTCTATATGCATTTTTCACGTAGAAGTTACAGTTTTTGTGGAATCTACATCTGAATTGGGGGGAGATTTTTAGCGCGCAGCGAGAAATTTGCTTCTGGTGCTCAGTTTTTGGCAAGTAACTCACAAACGCCAAAGTTTTCATTAAAAATGCATATAGTTGAAATTGTAGAGCAGATAATTCTCTATTGCGATAAATGAAAACCATATTTCTGTAAAAAAAATTGAAACCTTTCCTGGTTCATTCAAAACTTTTTCTTTGAGGACGATGGTTTAACTTCTTGATACTTTAAATAATTAATCGAATCTGAGGGAGAAGTCACCTCACCTATCCTAACCTAACGTAATCTTACTTAACCAAACCAAACTTAACCAAAACTGTGATTTTTTTTCCCGGTCGCCACAGTCCTTAAGTGATATCATCGTACACCCAAACGCAGACTAGGGAGAGTTACCAAAGGCTTTTTGACTGTCCTGCCTGAGGAGTTGTCCAGTGTCTTTGAAACTGCGCTGATGCACCATTCACATTTTTTCTCGGTAACAAGAATTTTTTACGAGTCAAACAAATTACCTGAGATGACTACACACTGATTGCTGGTAAGGCAAAACCCATGATGCAAAAAAAGTCGGTCATCGTTCAAGTGGTAGCTATGAAAAAGTGAATTTGTTACTACAAGATATTGTATCATGAAAAATACGGGATGATAATAATGGTAAGAATATAATGATGATGATAATAATAATAATCATGACATAAAACATAAACATGGAGCAAGAGTGAAAGAGAAAATAACCTTGATCAAGAAAGAAATGAGATCACCCAAAACTCAGACTACACATCAACACTTACAGGGCACAGTCATGCAGGGTATCCACGCCCGCCATGCCTCCTTAAGTGTTAGGTGCGGCTCACTCACCTGCGTGCCCAGAAAAAAACGGTGATTTATCGTTTAGAGCTATTATCAAGAACCTTATATAGCTATGATAAAGTAAAACAAATATTTCATTGAAAACTATTACTTTAATGTTAACACACACACACACACACATACGCACACAAGTGAGAACAATAAACTCACAGCGTATGAGTACTGCGGCTGATCAGAGACGAGTTGACTACCATGACTCAACTCCGCAACATGGCAGAGGATGAGGGACACCAACACACGCCTCTCTCGCCTTTAATACCTCACTTGTACACTGATTTATTACCCTAGATTTTACTTGCGTAAATTTCCATCAGAATTTGAAGGTCACTTTTTTTTCTTGTCATTCTGCAGTGCCCGTTTGTTGTCACACGAAGGTAACCTCCTCCTCACACACACACACACACACACACAAGCACCTCACCAACACAAGCACCTAACCAACACAAGTACCTCACCAACACAAGCACCTCACCAACACAAGCACCTCATCCACACAAGCACCTCACTCACACAAGCACCTCACCAACACAAGCACCTAACCAACACAAGTACCTCACCAACACAAGCACCGCACCAACACAAGCACCTCACTCACACAAGCACCTCACCAACACAAGTACCTCACCAATAAGGATTTTTGGCCAAAAAATACGTTTTCTCTCTGAACTAAAATTTAATGTGCCTAACTATGGCATTGCAAAGTAATTAAAATATTCTAAAAATATTTGAACATTTTTAAAGCCATTGAAATGTTTTAATCAGATATCAAATTTTGGTTAATGATCTGTTGTTAATATTCAGAGTACCTATACTGAAATTTTGACAAAATCTCCTTTTTTAAGAAATGCAATTGTTTATAGCTCAGATTTTTTGGCTGAAATACGTTTTTCCTCTGAATCAAAATTTATTGTGCTCTTTTTAAGTACATAGAATAGCACAAGCACCAAGAAATGACCTGAAACCCATAAGTGGAGAGTAATTGTATTGCAGAAGTAATTAAATATTCTAAAATATTTGATTTTCTAGTGCTATTTGTTATGTTATAATCAAGATATCAAATTTTGTTTTAATAGATCCGGTTAATATATTGTGGAGTGCCTATAATTGAAATTTTGTAACAAAATCATTTTGCATTGAAATGACAAAAATGTGTCTATATTCTTAAAATTTTTTTGGCCAAAATGCTTTGTCCGTAAAATTTGTTGTGCCAACTATTTAAGATCAAGAATAATACATAAGCACCAAGAAACCTTGAAACCTATGGCGAAGTGAGTAATTAGCATTAAAAGAATTAAATATTCTAAAAATCATTGAACATTTTCGTTTCTATTTTGAATGTTATAATCAAGATATCAAATTTTGTTAATAGATCCTTACAGTACATTCAGAGTACCTATACTGGAATTTGAACGAAAATATTTTTTTGGCTGAAAATGGATAAAAATTGTAAGTCTATAGCTGATTTTGCCGGAAAATGTTTTCTTTCTGAATAAAATTTTAATGTGCAACTATTAAGCAATATCCAGAATAATAAATTCAAAGAAATGACCTTAAACCATGTATGAAAGTAATAGTAATTTCAAAATATTTCTAAAACATTTGGAACATTTTCTAAAGCCATTGAACAAGTTATTAATCAAGATATGCAAATTTTAATAGTATCCTAAGTTATTCAGGAGTAATTTATACTGAAATTTTGAATAAAATCCATTTTTTTGGTGAAATGGTATAAAATTGTAAGTCGGTATAGCCTTAAAATTTTTGGAAAAATGTTTTCTCTGAACTAAAATTTAATGTGCCTAACTATTTTGGTACATCCGGAGTAATACAAGCACCAAGAAATACTTTAGAAAACCATGGCGAGTAATTAGCATTTGCAAAGTAATAAAATATTTCTAAAATCATTTGAACATTTTCTAAAAGCCATTTGAACGCTATAACCTACATGTATCAAATTTTGCTAATAGATCCCCTAAGCAGCACATTCAGAGTGCCTTATAACAGTATTGAAACAAAATCAATTTTTTATTTCAGCCAGATGCAAAATGGTAAGTCATAGCCTTTAAGCGATTTTTACCAAAAATACTTTTTCTCTGAACTAAAAATTTACGTACTTAACTATTTAAGTACATCCAGAATAATACATGCCAACCAAGAAATGACCTCGAAAACCCAGGTGGCGAGTAATTAGCATTGCAAAGGTAAATTAAAATATTCTAAAATCATTTGAACATTTTCAGAAACATTTGAACAAAGAAAATCAAGATATCAAATTTTATTAATATGATCCTTAAAGTACATCTGGTATGCCTACTGAAATTTCAAACGAAATCAATTCTTACGAAATACAAAATTGTAAGTCTATAGGCCTTAAAGGATTTTGGCCAGAAATATGTTTTCTCTGAACTAAAATTTAATGTATTGTAACTATTTATAAAGATCCGAATAATACATGTTGCCCAAGAAATGACTCGAAAGTCCATATATGGCGAGTAATTAGCATTGCAAAGTAATTAAATATTCTAAAATATTTGAACATTTTCTAAAAGCCATTTGAACAAGTTATAATCAAGATATCAAATTTGCTAACAGATCCTTAAAGCGTTGACATTCAGGAGTACCTTATACTGAAATTTTGAACAAAAATCCATTTCTTGGCCGAAAATGACAAAATTTGTAAGTCGAGTAGCCTTAAAGGATTTTTGGCCAAAAAATACGTTTTCTCTGAACTAAAAATTTACCGTGCCTAACTATTTAAGTACACCAGACATACACAAGCACCAAGAAATGACCCCGAAACCCATAAGTGGCGAGTAATTTAGCATTACAGTAAAAGTAATTAAAATATTCTGTAAATCATTTTGAACATTTTCTAAAAAGCCATTTGAACAAGTTAGTAACCCATGATATCAAATTTTGGTTAATACAGATCCCATAGCACATTCAGGGAGTACTCTTATACTGAGATTTTGGAATGAAAATCCATATTTTTGCCAAGAAATGACAAAAATTGTAAGTCTAAAGCCTTTAAAGGACATACAAAAATACTTTTTCTCTCTAAAACTAAAATTCTAATGTGCCTAACTATTATATACATCCCAGAATAATACATGTGCCACCAAGAAATGACCTCGAAAACTCCGGCAAGTGGCGAGTAATTAGCATTGCAAAGTAATTAAAACATTCGTAAAACCGTATTTGTCATTTTCTAAAAAGCCACTTGAATGTTTAATCAAGTATATCGTAAATTTTGGTTAAACAGATCCTCTATGCTAC
>NW_024727125.1:0-16895 GCF_018991925.1 Homarus americanus
AGCATGTTATAAAAAATAATAGAAAAATACGACATGGTCATAACACCACACACCCCTGGACCTCACGCAGTTCCCGCTGCTGAATGTGTGCCTGCCTTGCATCTGTAAGCTTCTGTACGACAATGGTTTACATCATGAATTGACCGCACAAACAATGGTCTACATCATGAATAGACCTTGCAAACAGTGGTGTGCATCATGATAGACTGTACAAGCAATCATATACATCATGAGATACCGCACAAACAATGGTCTACAATGGTCATGATAGTCTATACAAACAGTAGTCTACACAACCATAGACTGTACAAACAATGATCTAAATCATGATAGGCTGAACAATGGTCTACATCATGATAGACCGATGGTCGATGGTCCAAATTTCAATTTATAAAATTAATCTCCAAACGGAAAAAAATATGTACGTCAGTGAAAACAAAAAGTTCCTATGGGAGCAGCAGAAACAGCAGCAGATACACAAATAATTAAATTAAAGGAATCAGTTAGGTGTTACCAAGATGACGATGTACCCAGCACATGCTACACCACACCACCTCGACAGACATGGGGATTGGTGGTCTACCACTCTTACTCAATATTCTTACCCTAGAGAACGTGGCACTTAGTTGCTCTTGATATTTATTTATTTTTACTTCAATCATTGAATATTTATATATTTACATTTTACTAGTGATAGATGAGTGTTTGTATCTAAAGATTCAGCATGACTATAGTATATTATGAACTGTACATGAATAAGTTGCATTCTAAGCAGTAGACAACAAAAGCGATTCAATGTTTCATTTTGTCTCACCCCGTCCTTCTGACTTTGTGGTGGACAGATCTCTTTTTCGTTTAGACTCATCTGGCCCTTCTGACTTTGTGGAGCGCAGAGATCTTTTTTCGTTGTGAGTCACCATGTCCTTCTGACTTTGTGGGGGACAGATCTCTTTTTCGTTTTGACTCATCTGGCCCTTCTGACTTTGTGGAGCGTAGAGATCTTTTTCGTTTAGAATCACAATGTCCGTCTGACTTTGTGGGGAAAGAAATCTTTTTCGTTTTGACTCACAATGTCCTTCTAACTTTGTGGGGGACAGAAATCTTTTTCGTTTTTACTCATCTGGCCCTGCTGACTTTGTGGAGCGCAGAAATCTTTTTCGTTTTGACTCATCTGTCCCTTCTGACTTTGTGGGGGACAGAAATCTTTTTCGTTTTGACTCATCTGGCCCTTCTGACTTTGTGGAGCTCATAAATCTTTTACGTTTTGAGTCGCAATGTCCTTCTGACTTTGTGGGGGACAGAAATCTTTTTCGTTTTTACTCATCTGGCCCTGCTGACTTTGTGGAGCTCAGAAATCTTTTTCGTTTTGACTCATCTGGTCCTTCTAACGTTGTGGGGAACAGAAATCTTTTTCGTTTTGACTCATCAGGCCCTTCTGACTTTGTGGAGCGCAGAAATCTTTTTCGTTTTGAGTCACAATGTCCTAGTGACTTTGTGGGGGACAGAAATCTTTTTCGTTTTGAGTCACAATGTCCTTCTGACTTTGTGGGGGACAGAAATCTTTTTCGTTTTGAGTCACAATGTCCTTCTGACTTTGTGGGGGACAGAAATCTTTTTCGTTTTGACTCACAATGTCCTTCTGACTTTGTGGGGGACAGAAATCTTTTTCGTTTTGACTCATTCTGTTCTTCTGATTTTGTGGAGCGCAGAAATCTTTTTCGTTTTGACTCACCTGGTCCATTTGGTTTTCTGTGACCCGATATCCTATCTATTATTTATTGACCTAACGTGTCTTCTGGCTTAAGATGGGGCGATACCCTCCAACCTATATGCCCCCTTGTAGATGGTGATTGTGGGTACACTCTCCTAAGAGCGGTTAACAGTCGGTGGATGAGGTCATTATTCGAGGGCCTCGTACGTGGTTCATAATTCTGTGATTTTTTTATCCAAAAATTTATTCCAGTATCCAAGGTCCAGCGCACTTTGCGTTAAAGTTACATCCACATACGACCTGCACTATACATCTCACTGGCCTCCGAACATACCCCTCCTGCTCGTATTTCTGGAGCGTACTACGAAAATGCGCTAGGTACTTTTCTATTAAAAACTACTGTCCCAAGCCGTCGACTTAGGCCAAAGTCAATCAGGGTGACGTTTTAGTCAGTCTCAGTTTCATCTACACATATGTTATTATACTTAATATCACAGTGAGCGTAACCCACCTTGAACAGTCCCTGAACGATCTCATGGACCATATACATAAGACTATAAAACATTTTTTCGGTGATTTTATTCTTTTCAATATACGCTTTCAGAGTAATGCCGGCATATTCACTAACGATCACCTGCTTCTCTACACATACCCCTAAATACCGCTATACACCACAAACGCCCTATAACCGGGCCAGCACGTTTGCCTCGAGGGTGAAGGAAACTCTGGTATCATATTTTTATTTATCATCCTTAAAGCATTTTATGACGATCAACGGTAAATGTAAGGTGTCGAGGCGATCACAAGTACCATAGGCACCAGTCCCTAGACGCGTTATCACCGCGCCTCTATACAGAAAATCAATATATTCTGGCCGAAAAGTCTTTACTCTTTAGTGAAGATATTTTGAATCTATAGCCATATCTTTTTTATAGTATTTTTGAACAAAAAGAGTGTGTTCTGCAAAATCTCAGAATTTAAAAATGGATAGCTTCGAATCGATAGGTGAAATCAAGGAGGTTGAATGGAAGTAGTAAATGAATGATAAGGTAGTGGCGATAGTGTAGATTATAGTGTAGTGAATGCAGTGTAGAATCTACACTATGTACGCTACACTCACCTACAATGTAGATGATAGTGTAGTGGATGTAGTGTAGAAGATAGTGTAGAGGATGTATTGTAGATGGTAGGGTAGTGGGTGTAGTGTAATGTTAGTGTAGTGGATGTAGTGTAGATAATAGTGTAGTGGATGTAGTGTAGATGGTAGTGTAGTGGATGTACTGTAAGGGATAGCGTAGTGGATGTAGTGTAGATGATAGTGTAGTGGATGTAGTGTAGATGGTAGTGTAGTGAATGTACTGTAGGTTATAGTGTAGTGAATGCAGTGTAGAATCTACACTATGTACGCTACACTCACCTACAATGTAGATGATAGTGTAGTGGATGTAGTGTAGAAGATAGTGGAGAGGATGTAGTGTAGATGGTAGGGTAGTGGGTGTAGTGTAGTGGATGTAGTGTTGATGGTAGTGTAGTGGATGTAGTGTAAGGGATAGTGTAGTGGATGTACTGTAGATGATAGAGTAGTGGATGTAGTGTAAGGGATAGTGTAGTGGATGTATTGTAGATGATAGTGTAGTGGATGTAGTGTAGATGATAGTGTAGTGGATGTAGTGTAGATGGTAGTGTAGTGAATGTACTGTAGGTTATAGTGTAGTGGATGTAGTGCAAATGATAGTGTAGTGGATGTAGTGTAGGTGATAGTGTAGATAGTGTATGTAGATGGTAAGGTAGTGGATGTAGTTTAGGTGATAGTATAGTGGATGTAGTGTAGATAATAGTGTAGTGGATGTAGTGTAGATGGTAGTATAGTGAATGTACTGTAGGTTATTGTGTAGTGGATGTAGTGTAAATGATAGTGTAGTGGATGTAGTGTAGGTGATAGTGTAGGTAGTGTCTGTAGATGGTAGGGAAGTGGATGTAGTTTTGGTGATAGCTTAGTGGATGTAGTGTAGATGGTAGTGTAGTGAATGTAGTGTAGATGGTAGTTTAGTGGATGTAGTGTAGGTGATAGTGTAGTGGATGTAGTGTAGATGATAGTGTAGTGGATGTAGTGTAGATGGTAGTTTAGTGAATGTAATGTAGGTGATATTGTAGTGGATGTAGTGTAGATGAGAGTGTAGTGGCTGTAGTGTAGGTGATAATGTAGTGTAGATGATAGTGTAGTGGATGTAGTGTAGATGGTAGTTTAGTGGATGTAGCGTAGGTGATAGTGTAGTGGATGTAGTGTAAATGATAGTGTAGTGGATGTAGTGTAGGTGATAGTGTAGGTAGTGTCTGTAGATGGTAGGGTAGTGGATGTAGTTTAGGTGATAGTGTAGTGGATGTAGTGTAGATGATAGTGTAGTGGATGTAGTGTAGATGGTAGTTTAGTGGATGTCGTGTAAGTGATAGTGTAGTGGATGTAGTGTTGATGATAGTGTAGTGGATGTAGTGTAGATGAGAGTGTAGTGGATGTAGTGTAGGTGATAGTGTAGTGGATGTAGTGTAGATGGTAGTGTAGTAAATGTTGTGTCGGTGATAGTGTAGTGGATATAGTGTAGAAATAGTGTAGTGGATGCAGTGTAGTGGATGTAGGGTAGATGGTAGAGTAGTGAATGTAGTGTAGGTGATAGTGTAGTGGATGTAGTGTAAATGAGAGTGCTGTGGATGTAGTGTAGATGATAGTGTATTGTAGTGTGCTTGATAGTGTAGTGGATTTAGTGTAGATGGTAGTGTAGTGAATGTAGTGTAGGTGATAGTGTTGTGGATGTAGTGTAGATGGTAGTGTAGTGAATGTAGTGTAGGTGATAGTGTAGTGGATATAGCGTAGAAATAATGGAGTGGATGTAGTGTAGGTGATAGTGTAGTGGATGTAGTGTAGGTGAGAGTGTAGTGGATGTAGTGTAGATGGTAGAGTAGTGAATGTAGTGTAGGTGATAGTGTAGTTGATGTAGTGTGAAAGATATTGTAGTGGATGTAGTGTAGGTGATAGTGTAGTGTAGTGTAGGTGATAGTGTAGTGTAGTGTAGGTGATAGTGTTGTAGATGTAGTGTAGGTGATAGTGTAGTGGATGTAGTGTAGGTGATAGTGTAGTGGATGTAGTCTAGATGGTAGTGTAGTAGATGTAGTCTAGATCAGCGCTTCTCAAACTATCTGATGTGGCGGAGCGGCATGGTTTTTTTTTCAACGTTCCACGGACCGGCGAGCGAAGCAAGCCAATCCCGGGGCCTATAGCCCCCCCCCCCCAGGAAAATCTTTTGAAATATGTCCTATTTCAGGGGCATTTTGAGACTATCTGTACTAAACATGAAGACATGATGTCTTATTCATTCTAAGGCCAATCATCATTGACGTAACAAGTCTTCCCAGTGTGCCAGGGACCAGTACCATATTTGTGCCATACAATTAATTGTTTACGATCAGAGAAAATATTATTTGAACATTCGTAGTAATATTATTTTATACAGGAAAAATATCCAATCGTGGTTCAATTGAGGACAGTGCCACGCGCAATGGAGAATGAACATCCATACAATTCCTGTATTTTGTCTTAATGACACTCATTGTTGAGAAGCCAGTCTCGCAGAGGTAGGTTTAAGGAAAGGGGAGAAGATTTTTCAGAGCAATTTCACTAAGCTCAGGATATTCTGCTTTCACTTTTATCCAAAAAGATGCAAGTGATGTTGAAGTTTCGAAACTTATCTTCAATCCTTCGTCAGCAGCCAACTCCAACAATTTATCCTCCATAGTGACACTTAAGAAAAAGTCATCTCTCAGTGGCATAAACGGATTTCGGATCCATCCAGTCCCTTTCCGTGGATCTTCTTCTGCTGGAAAGTAATGCTTAAAACGATCTGCCAAATTATTCAAGTGTTCTTTGATGACATTTTGCAGAGACACAACATTAAGGTCTACGCCTGCTTCGACTATGACTGTTGCCAATTGGTGAAACATGTCATAACATTCTCTTGACACTCGACTCTTCCATGCTTCTAGATTCCGTTTTTGCCCGTCGATCTTGTCTGCCATTGTAAAACACGATGCCATCCTTCCCTGCATGGAGGTGTTGAGATCATTAAAGATGGCAAAGATATCAGCCAAATAAGCCAGCTTGGCTAGCAAATCCACTTCTCGGAACAATTGTGACCAAGCCTTCTGTTTCAATTTGTCTAGATTTGTGGATACATGAATGGAACATAGTGGATGGAGAAATATGGTGAGAGTACCTGGTATTAAAATGTTCTTAGTAATAACATTAATAGAGTAACTAATGTTAGGATAAGGAGGTTATTATAACATATAAAATTATATTACAAACAGGATAAAAATTGGAATGTTAAGGCCGGTCCACAATAATTTTTTGTTTTTCAAATTTACACAGGAATAGTGTGAACCGGCCTTTAAGATTATTAGTACTTACATTTTCAGATCAGTGGGTTGGGATGGGGTCCCAAATGACAAACACGCAGATACCCGTATGATGCTCTCTGTTCCACTTCTTGGTGGTAACTAACCACTGACCTGTGACCTGACATCACAGACTGCTGATCCACACGTGTGGAATAGCAGGGTTGCCAGTTGTGTGACACCCTTCACGGCTGGCACGCATAGTAAAAAATTGGCCATTTCTTTTAATGGGATGCATACATTTATTTTATCCGAAATTAAATAACTACCATACTTAAAATAAAAAGATTTATGTTTTGGGTGGATATGGCGTAACTGGTGGCCGAGAAACGTGGCAATTCTGACAACACAAGGTGATGCGCCCTATTGATATCCCCAGGTGTGGTTCCCACAGAGTCAAACGCCACATCATCATGAAGGTGTTCTTATACGTATTTCAGTTCGCTGTTTTGCTGTTCATTATATCGCATTCGTTAGTTGCATAGCAATGACTTTTAACATGAGTGAGTAAATGAAAAATATAGCCATAATAAATATAAAAACTACAATGAAAATGTAAAAAAAAAAAAGACCGAGTCAGATGTCCCGGCAGTGTCACGTGGTGTGGAACGTAACTATCGTTTCTTTCTTTTCTGAAAACTCTCCGCGTACCGGCAGACGATGGCTCACGGACCTGCACCGGTCCGCGGACCACACTTTGAGTAGCACTGGTCTAGATGATAGTGTAGTGGATGTAGTGTAGATGGTCGTGTAGTGAATGTAGTGTAGGTGATAGTGTAGTGGATGTAGTGTAGATGATAGTGTAGTGGATGTAGTGTAAATAGTAGAGTAGTGAATGTAGTGAAGGTGATAGTGTAGTGGGTGTAGTTTAAATGATAGTGTAGTGGATGTAGTGTAGGTGATTGTGTAGTGTAGTGTAGGTGATAGTGTAGTGAAAGTAGTGTTGATGGTAGTGTAGTGAATGTAGTGTAGGTGATAGTGTAGTGGATGTAGTGTAGATGATAGTGTAGTGGATGTAGTGTAGGTGATAGTGTAGTGTAGTGTAGTGTAGTGGTCCCCAACCTAAAGATCGTGGGCGCCATGGCACCCGCGGAACCATATTATGTAACCCGCATGGGTTTATTGGAAAATTGTGAAATATTTGGAATTGTTTGTTTGAGCAAAATAATGAAAATATGTAATAACTTCATATGACTTTATAGCTAGAGAGAGGGAAAGAGGGGGGTGGGGGGTGGATCTACTATATTTACAATGACAAATGTGGCCCAGAGCCTAGAAAGGTTGGGGACCACTGGTGTACTGGTTGTAGTGTAAATCAGGTATGCGCAACCCGTGGCTCGAACTTTGTCTTTGTACGTCCCACAGAGTGATTGATAAATTCTGTTTAATGTGACCTGCGGTTCAGGTAGATGCAGCCTGTTTATGGTGAGTAAAGTAATAATTATTAAGAGAACAATCTTCTAACATATTTCATTACTGTTTCATCACCTAAGAGTAAGTAACTTTGAAAACGTAACAGTGAAATAAGTATACATAGTCTGTTTCCACAAGCGGTACATAATTATGATGACATATAAACAAATGTTATGTTAGGCTGTAACTCATATCATGTTTATTGGGCGTGCCTGCCCGTATGCAATGTAGAGTGTTGAGATGGTTCAAGATGAGAGGCCCAGAAGAAGGTTGGAGGGTGTGAAGGGAGTTTGTTTATGTATAATTATAATCACCTGCCTCAGCCATAGCTGACGAGCCAAGGGTCCAGGCTATAGGGTGGGCATTTCAGTATAGCTACCCATATCTTAGAGTCAACACCTACCCTGGGTTCTCTCTAGACTTTCAACACGTAAGTTTAACTAGTAGTTATTGTGTACACAGGTAGACTGTGTCATTTTTTTTGTGTTAAGATTAGACTAATTACATAGCCATGATTGTTATGTAAATATATATTGGATTAAACATTTATATAAGTGTGCCTATGTATGACTTATTTGAAATACTAAATGAATTGTATTCAACAGGTTTGACCGAATTATAATGTTCGTGTACGACGTGAGAAGTATTATTCACCCTCTAACCGTTTGATTGGCGGTTACATAGTCAACAATATAAACATTTTAACTTGTATGAGTTTACCGGCCAAGTTGGGGGGTGTGTTTAGTGGATTAACTGCTTTGTGGCAGTGCGTCACTTGGGAATTAACTAATGTTGGGTAAGTCCAAGTGGGGTCCCGGGGGGGGGGGGCACATGGGTTGAGAGACTGTCTCCATAGTACGTCATCCTGGCTGTCTGTTCTATTTATTCTTCTTTGGTTAGGTCTCTCCAGGGGTAGTAAGGTAGTAGGCAGCTATCAAACAGGGAGGTACTACCGCCTGGGAAGATATTGGAAGCATAATGTATTGTCTAATGGTAGACCCTGCTGCCATATGGCATCACGAAAATTGTGACCAAGTCCCAGGTTGCTGATCTGACTCTCTGCCTCATTTACACACAATTGCAGGGTCTCAATTGTTTCGTTTACTTTGACAACACAATATACATACTGCCGTTTCTCACTATTGATCTTTTTTTTTCATTTATTTATGGTTCCTTATTATTATTATTATTATTACTATTATTATTATTATTATTATTAGTAGTAGTAGTAGTAGTAGTAGTAGCCCAGAAGTAATGTTACAGCCTGGATGAGATGTCGACTGTCCTTCTCTCTCCTTCGGTCGGCTTTGCTCTGCCTCAGGGGAACGACAGCTTCTGCCCCTACTCAGACAACTGCTGCAGATATTGACTATGAGGCTACAGTCACTGAATGCCGCATAGATCTGCGGCTCAACTAATTTAACACAGATAGGATAGCTTCTTATGTATTAGGATATTTAATATTAAGGTAAATAAATGGTGGCGAAGGTGTGGCTATTGGGGGAGGCTGGAGGCCACGTTTAAATAAAAAAAAAAAAAAAAAAGTAGTAATAGTAGTAGTAGTAGTAGAAGTAGTAGTAATAGTATTACCCCAGGCTGACTAATGGCCGGCGCCATCTTATGACCATAGTCTTCCCTACACAAACTGAGAAGTAGTTTATCATAAAAATATGTATACTATATAAAAATAATAATAATAATAATAATAATAATAATAATAATAATAATAATAATAATAATAATAATAATAAACGGTTTACTAATAGAGTGGCTGAAAATATACAGACTTACATTTGATTTAGACATAATGATATAACATGCATTGAATACATTTACAGGGCTGTGTGTGTGTGTGTGTGTGTGTGATGCTTCATTGTAGTTCTTCATGCACCAAGATTAACATAAACATTATTCTGGTGGGTGTGTTTCATGGGTATTGAAAATGCTGTAACTGTAGGAAAAATCAACGTATTCACAGACGGTTTCACTCATCGTCTGTTAAACACCAAGAAACATTTATCTTTTAATTAAAGAATTATTATGATACATTGTTTCAAAAATGGGAAAAAAGATTTGCGATTGTAAACTGAAAATATCGTAAGATGGTCGTGACGATGTTATGCAGATGAGAGTGAAATTTTTTATGCATTTGGGAAGTAACATTAGCTGTGATGGTAGATGTGTGAAATAAATCATAACAAGAATAAATTTAAGGTAAAACAGCGTTTAATAATATAAAAGCTAATGATAGGGGACATTAACTTAAGCGTGGACACTTTCAGCTGACACCAGAAAGAGGTTGGACGCCTTTGAAATGTGGTGTTATAGGCATATGTTAAGAATATGCTTCACTGGCAAGAAAACAAATTAAGAAGTTCTAATAATATCAAAAACTCCAAGCGAAATACTTGAAATTTACGGAAAAAAAATGAGATACATACATTGGTCATATAATTAGGGATGAGCGAATAATAACAGAAATATTAATGGGCAAAGTTGAAGCTAGGAGAACCAGGGAAAGGCAGAGATTGGGTTGGATGAATAAAATTAAAAACTGGGTCCCCAGAAACATAAACACCTTTGAGGACTGGTAAAAATAGCGAGAGAACGTTTAGAGCGGAGGACTGTGGAGGATGGTACTTGATTGATTAATTATCATCAACATTAGATTAGATTGCCTTAACAGTAGCTTGTTTTGGTTAAGTTAGGTTATGTAAGGTTAGTTTTAGGTTAGGTTAAGTTACGTTACGTTAATTTTACGTTAAGTTAGGTTAAGTTTGCGTATGTTATGTTACAGTAGCGTTTGGTTATGTTAGGTTAAAATAGGTTACGTTACGTTAGAACAGGTAAAATTTAGGTTAGGTAAAGTTAAGTTAGCGTAACTTTAGCAATTTGTTAGATATGTTAGTATAGGATGGTTTTAGACTCTATTAGGTTAGGTTAACGTTAATTTAAATTAGGTTAGTTAATAATAGGTTAGGTTTTCTTCAGGAAAGGTTAGGTTAGCAGGTATACAATGATTGGTAAACAGGGCGCTAGGTTAGGTTAGGTTAGGTTAGGTTAGGTATACAAATATTGGTAAACAGGGCGTTAGTTCAGCCAATGGTAATATCACCCGACATACTGTATACTGTACTTGGTAACTCACTCAGGGAACAACGTTTTCAATACGACAAACACATTTAACATTTCAGGCAGTGTTGATGACTTACAAGTGTGCAAGTGACTCAGTTCGTTAATTCCTTGAGGGGGCTAATCCTGTACTCTAATTGGCTCGTTATTTTCTCTAATTCCCCAATCAGGGACTGGCTTTGTCCAGAAGAGTGTGTGTGTGTAGATATGTAACTTGTAAGGCCTGCAAGGAGTGTGACTTGTCATCATATGGTCCCACTTACAAGTAAATAGCTTGTTGGATAATTATGGCCAACTGGGCTGTTCACCTCTTCCATAAAAGTGGGAAAATTATACACAAGACAGACAGGTGTATGTGTACAGTGAGATATTTACAAATTTTCTTAATATTGTACAGTAAATTAGGCTAGTCCTGTGATCTAGGACTGAAGAGTTCTCGGTGTGAGTCGCGCTAGAACTGAGGTAGGCTCTTTATGTTAGGCGAACCCTTACTGAGGTGGTTCAGGCGTAGATCTCTACTCTATGGGGTCCAGGTAAAGACTAGCTAAGGAGCTTGGCGATGCCACCTCCGAATAGAGAAATTCCTGCACTCTCCTGTAGAGGGATCTATGAGTAAAGCTTCTAGAAGATTCTCGAAGGAGGAAGTAGTCACCTCTGTGGAATGTCAAGCTTAACAAGAGTCTGCGGTGTTTACATTACGTGTATAAATAATCGGCTGGTAAATGATCTCTTTGACCCTTGAATCACTCTTAACTGGCAGTGCCATTATCTATATATTACTTATCTAACTATCGAACATACTTGACGCATTACAAGTGTGAAGCAATGTATCCAATTACTACATATGAGCAATCTAGTTAGTGTTTAAAGAATTACCTACAATTACCTACTACTAAGAGAGAGAATTGTATCATACTTCGACACTCGGATAAGACAAAACATCCGCTTGGTGATTAGTCTTACATCCATCGTTGTAAGTTATTAATTACTTTCTCTAAATTATACAGCATGTAAATTATGCTGGTTACAGATTGCTCGGCCACGTCGTGTCAACCGTCCTCGGGTGACTAAAATAAAAGAAAGAGTCCTAACACATGAGTATTGCTAAATGCCTACCTTGGTGATGATCTCCAATGATTACCACTGTGTACTGCATTAGGCTCCTTAATGAATAATATGAGTGACAGCTGCCTGTATAGCAGATTTACCTAATGCTGGTTTACAAAGTTGTTTCCTTACATACTGTAGAAGACTACAGCTAATATAATTATTATAGTGGTAATCACAGCGAACACCACTAAGGCTGAAGTCACTGTGGGATGAGTATCATTTGTCACAAATATCAATGGGTGCCACAAGGCTGCATCATCATCACTATCGGTATCCATTGATTTGTCCTTCAACTCTAATGTTTGTGATCACTTCATTTCGGTGTATTTTCTGGTGAGCAGACTCGAAGACAATGAGCATTGCCGTGGTAACTTATAACGTCCTCGTCCCACAGTGAAGCTTCTCGGCGATTCATCAGGGCAGGCCACTACAACGGACAGCTACTGCGGTAAATACAAATACACAGTACCTTGGAACTCTTCTAAAAGTATACTGTTAACAAAATTACATGACTCTAAATTTGTCGTGTTTGTGACTAAGTCCATCTCACAGCTTGAATAAGTCCCGGCTATATTAATTCGTGTAGGATAACAAATAAGATTACTTGACTACTTCTGGCATGTGGCATATGCTGATAAAGGTAGAGTCGCACGAGAGACCTATCTTGAGACAGCAGGATAGATATGGAAACGTTCGTTATTATTACAGCTTGACCATTATCTATACTAGGGAGGGGTGTAATGTCAAATTTCCAAATGGCAGAAACAATATAATTTGATCGGATGTGACAGAAACAGATAGAAGACTGTAATAATTTCAGGTTGGTGACTAAGGAAACAAAATAATTACAATAATACTCTACTTGACTTGACAAAGAGTGTATCGTAGTGGTTATGACGAATTACTCTTGTAAGGAATTGAAAGAAAGTGAGTTAAGGTTGTCCTTATTCACCAACTAATTGATAGTCTTCGTGATCTCATCTAGCTTCTTACCATGATTAGGTAACAGATGAGATTGGCTGTACAGAAATGCGAAATGCTGGACGGCCTGTTGTTTAAGTACCTTAATCTGTTTCTGTAACTGGGCTAAGATATCTTTTGTGGCTACTCCGTACAATATCTTATGAATGTAACCAAGAAAATTTAGAAGACCTCTCATCCTTCTACTCCCTCCACTATGTGCAGGGGAGCAATAAGAGAAGGTGTGGTGGTTGTATCCATGCAGGAGTGTGGAAACTGTTGAATAATGAGGTCTCCTATTGAGAGTGTATAGGAGTGTCATCCACAGTAGATTCATTAACCCTTTTTTGTGAGATAGATGAAGTCATTAGACAAAGTGAACAATGTGGCGACTATATTAGGTAATGGTTCTGCAAATAAAAGTTACTCATTAGAACAGCAATGTCCATCACACGTGGGTCTATCACACAATTGCCATGTAGGAGAAGAAAGATCAGTAGGGGTGACACACAAGGTTCAGTGGCACTATGTGACTGGGCTACGCCTTGGGGCTTCAGAAGCTTGAGGTGGTCCCCATGTTCATGTCTTGTTTCCCCTGTATGTATATGTTTCAACTGGTACCTGTGACCTGATTCGTGTTGTATAATTCTATGTGGACCGACGAGCATAGGGTCCGTTTTGGATCTTACATAATTTTTAACCATCGCTAGACGACCTATGACATCGCCAATGGGTCGTGTACTTTATTGCGTTTGGCGGTGAAGGCGTTAGTCGCTTTTTCTCTCTCATGCGTAACTCGCTGGTGAATTACTTTGGACTGTCGATACCATTCGTCGATGGAATCATCACTGAAAATTCGCTGTCTCCCTACTTCAACTTCGAATGGAAGTCGTTTATCATAATTGTAGAGCGCGAAGTGAGGTGTGTCGCCGATGGATTCATGATAAGAACTGTTAATGGAACTTTGTAAGTCAGACATACACTCATCCCAGTTTGTGTTCGTAAAATGTAAGTTAGTATGAAGATGATTAAGAATCTTCCTGTTAAGCCATTCAGCCATCCCTTCGACTGTAGGATGATGGGCTGTGATAATACATTTACTAATGGGATACAGTTCACATAATTTAGATAACAGCGCGTTGGTAAATTCACCCCCGTTTTCTGTAATTAGAACGAGAATACGACTCTTAAGGGCTTTTATCAGGGATAGGTGCTAGTTCACAGCAACGTGTAAACCTTCTCCCAAGGTCGAGAGGGTGTAGGATATTTGAGAACGGGGAGAGGTGTTAACGTGGTACCTTTATTCTCGTTTCAAACTTGACAATTGTCCACATACTCTGAAAACTGTTTCGCCAAAGTTATTTCAAGTGCAGTTGTTTAATGCATCTGCCCTTGCCTGTGTGAGCTAGCTGTGGAGTGTCATGCATGAGGACTAGTAGCTCGTGTACAAGCGGAGCAGGTATGACTAACTGAGTTACAGTATCAGCAGGAACATCAAGTTTTGTTTGCCGGCAAAGAACATTATGGTGAAAAAAAAATCACGAATAGAAACAGGAGGTTTAATGTGAAAATTAGGCGTACTACCTTTTACATAAGACAATATATGTGACCACATAGGATCAGGTGCCTGTGCCGCACGTACTCGGTCAACATAAATTGAAGGAAATACATTCGTTAGAGCAACAAGCCTAGATAACGCGTCTGCTACAAAATTATTCCTTCCTTCTAAGTACTTAAGAAATGGTTTGAACTCCTAGATAGTGAGAAACCATCTGCAAAACTTGCCTGACAACTCTTTAGTGTTAAACAAACTGACAAGAGGTTCATGGTCTATAGTTACAACAATTGGATATCCATACAAATAATCGCGATATTTCTTTAAAGACCATAACACAGCTAAAGCCTCTAACTCAGTAACACCGTAGTTCTTCTCTGCTTTAGAGAGGGCACGACTAGCATATGGTATTAGGAGTTGCTTCCCTTTACTCTCTTGTGATAACACTGCCCCTAACCCACTGTAACTGGTGTCTGTGGTTATCATAAAAGGTTTCGAAAAGTCTGGAAAGCAAAGGATGGGCGCTCTAGTAAGGCGGTCTTTCAACTCCATGAAAGCACTATGTTGTGGGTCTTCCCACTGGAAAGGTACATCTTTCTTAAGCAATTCAGTTAAAGGAAGAGCAATTTTTGAAAATCCCTTTATAAGGGAACGATAAAATCCGCCAAACCAATGAAAGAGCGTACATCATCTGCAGACTGTGGTATAGATATTTACGGATGGCCTCAACTTTGCTAGAATCAACACTAACTCCGTCTTGGTCAACCACGTGCCCCAAATATTGTAACCTACGTTGTAAGAACTAACATTTTGACAATTTTAACTTTAAATTAGCATCTTGTCGTCTAACTAGCACATGTTCCAGTCTCAGGAGGTGTGAGGAAACGTCTGGAGACATGACAATTATGTCATCCAGGTACACTAAGACCTCAGAGCCAAAAATGGAACGAAAGATACTTGTCATCAACCTAGAAAACGTAATCGGGCTACTATGTAGTCCAAAAGGCATGCATAGGAATTCCCAATGTCCCAAGGGTGCACTGAAGGTAGTTAAAGGTTGACTTTCCTCGTCGAAGGCACTTGCCAGAAACCTGATAGCAAGTCCAGGGTTGAAAAAACTTTACTCTGTCCTAGACTCTTCAACAGATATCCCAACACAGGCATTGGGACACGATTGGGGAAAGTGACTCTGTTAAGACGACGATAGTCAACGCAGGACCTCCAGGAACTGTCTGGCTTTTGGACAAGTAACAATGGAGAATTCGAAGGTGAATAAGATGCTTGTATTACGCCTTGGGCAAGCATGTCCTCTACACACTTGTCTACCGTTTCTCTCTGTGAATGAGGAAGGCGGTATTCAGGTATGTAGATGGGATTAGTGCCTGGTTGCACGTTAATGTGGTGTTGAACAAGGTGGGACTGTCCCAGAGGTTCTCCCTTGAGTGCTATGGCTACCTGTATTTGTTGAGAAAGTCTAACAGTGTATGTAAGACCTTTGTGAATCCTATATGAGGAATGTAGCTAGCGTCAATTAATTGAATTGAATTGAATTGAAACAGTTTATTTAGTCAGAAAAACACAGATACAGAGTGGATAATAATAACAATATTAACATGGCTGAGCCAGTTGATAACCTGAGCTCTCTTTTAGGCACCTGATATATACTATACATTTATCTCAAGGAAGTATTATGTAACATTTAGTATCATCTGGAATAGTACAATAGCATGGTGGCAATAATAACATCTCATAATGTTACCACGGTTATAACTTCAATATTAATTAATTTTATTTATTTATTATTTATTATTATTATTTTTTATATATACATAAATGACAGTGGAATTTAAAAACATAAGTATAATGGGGGAGCAGTACAACATGGGGGATTTGTCGTTCTGGGGTTATATGATTGTTCAGTATCACATTGTGTTGTGAGTATGTTAGGCACTGTGTTAGTTACAGCGCCTGAGATATTGATGGAAAGAGTTTCATCTTTCCACCATGACTCTGTTAATCTCTCTTGCCTTCACCCTGGACGGCTCGACAGCAAATCTTAAATCTAGGATTGGTATGATCGAGACCCCGTTGTTCTAACCAGTTAGGGAAGCTGCGGTTAACTGATCAGGATACAGATATACATCATGTGTTAGTTTCCCTGGGCACACGCCAGAGAAGTAATAAGTGTTAGTTTGCGAGCCAGCCCTCACCGCTGAATTGAAGACTTCACCTAATTGGTCGTTTCCTTGTGAGGGAATCTGTCTATCTAAACTAGTCTGGACAGAAACCTCGTTAACTTCAGACGACGCGTCGGTTAATCTGTAATTCCGTACGGTACTGGGAGTTTGACGTACATACGCGGCTAAACTAACGATTTCTTGGTTGACGGTAATTAAATTCTCATGAGGGACTATTACTATACGGTGGGTTTTCATCGTCGGGAGGCTAATTAACAAATGCCCTGGAATGGAAATTCCGTCCGGAACATACAGTAGGTCAAACAATCTTATGTGTGTATTTCCCAATTTAAACTTAAGCTGGATGGCTCCTGTAACGTTAACGCCTGGA
>NW_024727126.1:0-4726 GCF_018991925.1 Homarus americanus
ATCAGTATGCCGTTCAGTTACGTATTGCTGTATTGAAGTTAACAGGACAAAGGAGACGAATGTAGTGAAGATAACAGGCCGACTGAAGTGTGTGAAAGGTAGTGAAGATAACAGGCCGAATGAGACATGGAATGTGTATTTGAGATTAACAGGACCAAAGGAGACAGGGAATGTGAGTGAAGATAACAGGCCGACTGGGAGGTGTGTGTGAGAAGGTGAGAGTGAAGATGTGAGCCGATTGAAACATAAGAAGGTGAGTAGAGTTAACAGGCCGACTGAAGGTGAAGGTAGTGAAGAGTAACAGAAGGCAGAAGCTGAAGAGTGTGACAGTAGTGAAGACAACAGGCCGACTGAAGAAGTGTGACAGTAGTGAAGAGTAACAAGGCCGACTGAAGTGCTGTGAAAGGTAAGTGAAAGGTAATAGGCAGTGGAAACATAGAAGGTGAGTAAAGTTAACGGGCCGACTGAAGGTGTGAAGGTAATTGAAGGTAACAGGCCGACTGAAGAGTGTGCTGACGATAGTAAAACAAATACGATAGAAGAACTATGACGTGAGTGAAGACAACGAATGACTGAAGGTGTGAAGGTAGTGAAGATAACAGGCCGACTGAGTATGAAGGTAGTGAAGGCTGACCGTTTTGGAAACATAAAGAGGTAATTGAAGTTAACAGGCCGACTGAAGAGTGTGACGGTGAGTGAAGACAAGGCCGACTGAAGGGTGTGACGGTAGTGAAGACAACAGAGCCGACTGAAGAGTGCGTGGCCGGTGAAGTACGAAGGGCATCTTAGGCCGACTGAAGAGTGCGAAGTGAGTGAAGATAACGAGGCCGACTGTGAAGAGTGTGAAGGTAGTGAAGATAACAAGGCCGACTAGAAGAAATTAACAGAAAGGTAGTGAAGGTAACAGGCCAAAACTGAAAAGGTGTGGTGAGAGTGAGAACCATAAACTGAAGTGTGTGAAGGTAGTGAAGTTAATAGGCCGATTGAAACATAGAAGGTAGTGAAGTTAACAGGCCGACTGAAGAGTGTGAAGGTAGTGAAGGTAACAGGCCGACTGAAGAGTGTGACGGTAGTGAAGACAACAGGCCGACTGAAGAGTGTGAAGGTAGTGAAGGTAACAGGCCGACTGAAGAGTGTGACGGTAGTGAAGACAACAGGCCGACTGAAGAGTGTGACGGTAGTGAAGACAACAGGCCGACTGAAGAGTGTGACGGTAGTGAAGGTAACAGGCCGACTGAAGAGTGTGAAGGTAGTGAAGGTAATAGGCCGATTGAAACATAGAAGGTGGTGAAGTTAACAGGCCGACTGAAGAGTGTGACGGTAGTGAAGGTAACAGGCCGACTGAAGAGTGTGACGGTAGTGAAGACAACAGGCCGACTGAAACATAGAAGGTAGTGAAGTTAACAGGCCGACTGAAGAGTGTGAAGGTAGTGAAGGTAATAGGCCGATTGAAACATAGAAGGTAGTGAAGTTAACAGGCCGACTGAAGAGTGTGAAGGTAGTGAAGGCAATAGGCCGACTGAAGAGTGTGGACGGTAGTGAAGACAACAGGCCGATTGAACATAGAAGGTAGTGAAGCACAGGCCGACTGAAGAGTGTGAAGACAGTGAAGGCACAGGCCGACTTGAAGAGTGTGACGGTAGTGAAGGTAACAGGCCGACTGGAAGAGTGTGACGGTAGTGAAGACAACAGGCCGATTGAAACATAGAAGTTAGTGAAGTTAACAGGCCGACTGAAGAGTGTGAAGGTAGTGAAGCACAGGCCGACTGGAAGAGTGTGACAGTGAAGGCACAGGCCGACTGAAGAGTGAAGGTAGTGAAGGTAACAGGCCGACTGGAAGAGTGTGTGACGGTAGTGAAGATAACAATGCCGATTGAAACATACAGAAGGTAGTGAAGGTAACAGGCCGTCTGAAGAGTGTGAAGGTAGTGAAGGTAACAGGCCGACTGAAGATTGTGACGGTAGTGAAGACAACAGGCCGACTGAAGAGTGTGAAGGTAGTGAAGGTAACAGGCCGATTGAAACATAGAAGTTAGTGAAGTTAACAGGCCGACTGAAGAGTGTGAAGGTAGTGAAGGTAACAGGCCGACTGAAGAGTGTGACGGTAGTGAAGAGAACAGGCCGACTGAAGAGTGTGACGGTAGTGAAGATAACAGGCTGAATGAAAAAAAGCAGGTAGTGAAGATAACAGGCCGAATGAAGGTAGTGAACGTAGTGAAGATAACAGGCCGACTGAAGAGTGTGAAGGTAGTGAAGGTAACAGGCCGACTGAAATATAGAAGGTAGTGAAGGTAACAGGCCGACTGAAGAGTATGAAGGTAGTGAAGATAAGAGGCTGAATGAAAAATAGCAGGTAGTGAAGATAACAGACCGAATGAAGGTAGTGAAGGTAACAGGGTGAATGATATATAGAAGGTAGTGGAGATAAAAGACTACTGAAGACAAAGACTGGGATGGATGAATGAACTTCAAAAATGGGTCCTCAGAGAGATATAAAACCTTAGAGGAATAGTAAACAGTCCGAGAACGTTTAGAGTGGAGGACTGTGGTTGCCAACCCTCAGATATGAGGACAGTACTCTCATTGATTGACTGAATGTGCACACGAGAACATATATAAGGAGACAAACACACATATCCAGTATGACTTGTAAGTAACGACTGACAAAATATGATAACCAAATAATATACCACAGAATATTCTCCAAGTAATGGCTAGAGCTACTTGTGAGCAGGGCTGTGCCCTTCTGAAGGTCGAGCTAGTGGCCGAGTTAGTGAAGGTTAAGGATGAAAACTTGATATATAAGGAAGTGATTGCGAGGATAAAGAAAGAAGACTCGAGAACCGTGTCTGACGAAAACACAGGCGAATGGAAGGTTGTGAGGAGAGGAACAACCAAACTAGTGGTGAGAAAAGACACCAAGGAAACGACAACAGTGTAAAAACTCTTTTAGTCCTTTGATAGACGAATTGAATGTTCGCATAGTCAGGGACAGGGCTGACAAGGAAGGTACGAAACCCTTATTTGTTGGTGATTCCCAGGTACGGTACCTGGATAGAGATTTTTGTATTAAAAATAAAATTGGATGAGGGTGTGTCTGTCATGGTAGACAATATCTTGTCTGGTAATGAGAACAAACCCATTATCTGCCTCAATGCAGGAGGCAATGATATTGGCCGGTGTAGGAGTGAGGAGCTCCTTATGAGTGTCACAGGTGCACCTGGGAGTGTCTGAGGTGTACCTGGCAGTGTCTGAGGTGTACCTGGGAGTGTCTGAGGTGTAACTGGGAGTGTCGGAGGTGTAACTGGGAGTGTCAGAGGTGTACCTGGGAGTGTCAGCAGTGGTGGCCTGGGGCGATCAGGCCTGGGAGTGTCAGAGTGTGCCTAGTAGGTGTCAGTGGTGTGCCTGGGGTGTCAGAGGTGTGCCTGGGAGTGTCATTGGTGTGCCTGGGGTGTGGGTGTGCCTGGGGAGTGTGGGGTGTGCTGCAGGTGTCAGGGGGTTTGTGCCTGGGAGTGTCAGGGGTGTACCTGGGTGTCAGGGGGTGTAACTGGGGTGTCAGGGGTGTAACTAGGAGTGTCGAGATTGTGGCTTTAAGAATTCCATCGGAGGTGTGGCTGGGAGTGTCAGAGGTGTAACTGGGAGTGTCAGAGGTGTACCTGGGAGTGTCAGAGGTGTACCTGGGAGTGTCAGAGGAGTACCTGGGAGTGTCAGAGGAGTACCTGGGAGTGTCAGAGGAGTACCTGGGAGTGTCAGAGGAGTACCTCATTTGCTTCTGTATGATTGCTCCAATCTGCACCATTCAATTCAAATTATCGACAAATGGAATTATATTGAAATGATCAATATGACCTATAATCTCACCTTGCAAGACATCTCCCTGCGTGACCTAATTATCTATTTTCTAGCATCAGTGGTTCAGAATATCGGAAAACCTCTTATACTTTACGAATGGCTTTTGTTTTATTCATACAAATATATCTTAAAATACCAACGCCATATTGACTGTAAATTGTATAGGCATTCATTTTACCTGTGTGTGTGTGTGTGTGTGTGTGTGTGTGTGTGTGTGTAATAATAATAATAATAATAATAATAATAATAATAATAATTAACGGTTTATTGAAAGTGCTTGGGAGCACCATATTTTACCACGAAATATTTTATTTGAAAGGCAAAACACGGTATTCAAGTACAAATAATGTGATTCCTTCAAATAACTACCAGCGCATGAAATAGTAATATCATTATTAACTGTAGGAATGTCTTAAAGGAAGAACCAGATAACTAAGAGACGTCCTCCTCGTTCCGGGTAGGATCACCAGCGTCTGACTGAATCCAGATTTAGTCTCGTGTTCCAAAAAGTTCAGTGAAAAATTACTTTTGCATATTATTACACTCTGTGGACCAGATTTCTGGTAATCACAAGAAACACTGGACAACATGCCAGTTCTAAGAGGATGCATGATTGATGCCGCATTAAAAATTGATAATAAAGACCAGGTAATAATGGCGTAAAGGTACTCAAAGTTCCGGAAATTGATAGAGTTAATGATATACGAAAGTTACTGCCGAGAAAATCACAGGATCAAGAAATTTCCTGTGTGACTTTATACAGCAAACGCAATCCCGATTTTCAACACGGGAGGTAACGGCGACTTACTCAGTTAGCGGAGATGTAAGAATCCCGAGCAAGTACAAAAACAACGAAATATTTATATAAAACTGA
>NW_024727127.1:0-18424 GCF_018991925.1 Homarus americanus
GAGGTGTACCTAAGAGAGTCAGGGGTGTGCAGGAGTGTCGGTGGTGTGCAAGTGTCAGAGTGTTCTCAAGTGTCGGAGGTGTACCTGCGGAGTGTCGGAGGTGTGCCTGGGGAGTGTCAGTGGGTGTACCTGGGGGAGTCAGGGTGTGCCTGGAGTGTCAGGGTGTGCACAGAGTGTCAGGAGGTGCCTGGGTTGTCTGAGGTTGTGCAAGTGTCAGAGATGTGCCAGAGTGTCAGTGGAGTACCTGGGAGTGTCATTAGTTGTGCCTGGGGCGTCAGTGGGTGCCTGGGGAGTCAGAGGTGTGCCTGGGAGTGTCAGAGGTGTGCCTGGGAGTGTCTGGGGGTGTGCAAGGAGTGACAGAGGTGTGCATGGGAGTGTCAGAGGTGTACCTGGGAGTGTCAGATGTGTTCCTGGGGTGCCAGAGGTGTGCCTGGGGGTGACAGTGGTGAACCTGGGAGTGTCAGGGGTGTGCCTGGGAGTGACGGTGTGCCTGGAGTGTCTGGTGTGCCTGGGGGTGTATGAGGTGTCCTGGGAGTGTCAGGTGTGCCTGGAGGTGTCTGGGGAGTTCCTGAGTGTCAAGGTGTGCCTGAGGGTGTCATTGGTGTGCCTGGGAGTGTCAGAGTGTGCATTGAGTGTCAGGTGTGCCTGGGGAGTGTCTGGTGTGCCTGGGGTGTCTGAGGGTGTGCCTGGGGTGTCAGAATGTGCCAGAGTGTCAGTGGAGTGCCTGGGAGTGTCATTGGTGTGCCTGGGGCGTCAGTGGTGTGCCTGGGAGTGTCAGAGGTACCTGGGAGTGTCTAGGGTGGCACAGGGAGAGTCAGAGGTGTGCCTGGGAGTGTCAGCGGTGTGCCTGGGAGTGTCAGTGGTGTGCCTGGGGTGTCAGATGTATGCCTGTGGTATCAGAGGTGTCCCTGGAGTGTCTGAGGTGTGCCTGGGGAGTGTCTGAGGTGTGCCTGGGGTGTAGGTGTGCCTGGGGTGTCAGGTGTGCATGAGTGTCAGAGGTGTGCCTGGAGTGTCAGAGGTGTACCTAAGAGTCAGGGTGTGCCTAGTGTCGGTGGGTGCCTGGGGAGTGTCAGAGGTGTTCCTGGGGAGTGTCAGGTGTGCCTGGGAGGTGTCGGAGGTGTGCCTGGGAGTGTCAGGGTGTGCCTGGGAGGTCAGGGGTGTGCCTGGGAGTGTCAGGGGTGTGCCTGGGGTGTCGGAGGTGTGCCTGAGTGTCTGAGGTGTGCCTGGAGTGTCAGGGATGTGCCAGGGGTGTGTCAGTGGTGTGCCTGGGGAGTGTCATTGGTGTGCCTGGGAGCGTCAGTGGTGTGCCTGGGAGAGTCAGAGGTGTGCCTGGGAGTGTCAGAGGTGTGCCTGGGGTGTCTAGGTGTGCCAGGGAGTGTCAGAGGTGTGCATGGGGTGTCAGGAGGTGTGCCTGGGGTGTCAGATGTGTGCCTGGGGTGCCAGAGGTGTGCCTGGGGGTGTCAGTGGTGTGCCTGGAGTGTCAGGAGGTGTGCCTGGGGGTGTCTGAGGTGTGCCTGGAGTGTCTGGGGTGTGCCTGGGGGTGTGTGGGGTGTGCCTGGGGTGTAAGGTGTGCCTGGAGTGTCTGAGGTGTGCCTGGGAGTGTCAAGGTGTGCCTGAGGGGTGTCATTGGTGTGCCTGGGGAGTGTCAGAGGTGTGCCTGGGGTGTCAGTGGTGTGCCTGGGGAGTGTCTGAGGTGTTCCTGGAAGTGTCAGGGGGAGTACCAGGAGTGTCAGAGGTGTGCCTGGGGTGTCAGAGGTGTGCCTGGGGTGTCGGAGGTGTGCCTGGGAGTGTCGGAGGTGTGCCTGGGGTGTCGGAGGTGTGCCTGGGAGGAGTCAGGTGTGCCTGGGGAGTGTCAGGGGTGTGCCTGTGGGTGTCTGGGGTGTGCCTGGGGTGTCTGAGATGTGCCAGGGGTGTCAGTGGAGTGCCTGGGGAGTGTCATTGGTGTGCCTGTGAGCGTGAGTGGTGTTCCTGGGAGTGTCAGAGGTGTGCCTGGAGTGTCAGGTGTGCCTGGGAGTGTCTGAGGTGCCAGGGAGTGTCAGAGGTGTGCCTGGGGAGTATCAGAGGTGTGCCTGGGGTGTCAGAGGTGTGCCTGGGGTGCCAGGGTGTGCCTGGGGAGTGTCAGTGGTGTGCCTGGGGTGTCAGGGGTGTGCCTGGGGTGTCTGGGGTTTGCCTGGAAGTGTCTGGGTGTGCCTGGGGTGTATCAGGTGTGCCTGGGGTGTCAGGTGTGCCTGGAAGTGTCTGGGGTGTGCCTGGGTGTCAAGGGTGCCTGGGGTGTCATTGGTGTGCGTGGGGAGTGTCAGAGGTATGCCTGGGAGTGTCAGTGGTGTGCCTGGAGTGTCAAGTGTGCCTGGGGTGTCAGTGGGTTGCCTGGGGTGTCTGAGGTGTTCCTGGGGAGTGTCAGAGGTTCCAGGGGAGTGTCAGAGGTGTGCCTGGGGTGTCAAGGTGTGTGCTTGGGGAGTGTCAGCGGTGTGCCTGGGAGTGTCTGAGGTATGCCTGGGGAGTGTCAAGGTGTGCCTGGGGTGTCAGAGGAGTACCAGGGAGTGTCAGGGTGTGCCTGGGGAGTGTCAGATGTGTGCGTGGGAGTGATGTATGCCTGGGGTGTCAGAGGTGTGACTGGCGGTGTCTGAGGTGTGCCTGGCAGTGTCAGAGGGTGCACCTGGTAGTGTCTGAGGGTGTGCCTGGGGAGTGTCTGAGGTGTGCCTGGAGTGTCTGAGGGTGTGCCTGCGAGTGTCTGAGGTGTGCCTGGGGTGTCTGGGGTGTGCCTGGGGTGTCAGTGGTGTGCCTGGGGAGTGTCGGAGGTGTGCCTGGGGTGTCAGGTGTCCCTGGGGTGTCAGGTGGGCCAGAGTGTCAGGGTGTGCCTGGGTGTCAGGTGGTGTGCAGGTGTCAGGTGTGCCTGGGTGTGTCAGGAGGTGTGCCTGGGGTGTCGGGTGTGCCTGGGAGTGTCAGAGGTGTGCCTGGGGTGTCAGGGGTGTACCAGAGTGTCAGGGTGTACCTGGGGCGTCGGAGGTGTGCCTGGGGTGTCTGGGGTGTGCCTGGGGTGTCAGAGATGTAGGGAGTGTCAGTGGAGTGCCTGGGGTGTCATTGGTGTGCCTGGGAGCGTCAGTGGTGTGCACCGAGTGTCAGAGGTGTGCCTGGGGAGTGTCAGAGATGTGCCTGGGAGTGTCTGGGGTGTGCCAGGGGGTGTCAGAGGTGTGGGGAGTGTCAGAGGTGTACCTGGGAGTGTCTGGTGTGCCTGGGGAGTGTATGGTGTGCCTGGTGTCAAGGTGTGCCTGGAAGTGTCTGGGGTGTGCCTGGGAGTGTCAAGGTGTGCCTGGGGTGTCATTGGTGCTGCAAGGTGTGTCAGAGTGTGCCTGGGGTGTCAGTGGTGTGCCGGAGTGTCTGAGGTGTTCCTGGGAGTGTCAGAGGGTACCAGGGGGTGTCAGAGGTGTGCCTGGGAGTGTCAGAGTGTGTGCATGGGTGTCAGCGGTGTGCCTGGGGTGTCTGGGTATGGGGTGTCAGGGGTGTGCCTGGGGTGTCTGGGGTGTGCCTGGGTGTCTGGGGTGTGCAGGTGTCTGGGGTGTGCCTGGGGTGTCATAGGGGTGCTGCAGTGTCAAGGTGTGCAGGTTTCTGAGGGTGTGCCTGGGGTGTCAAGGTGTGCCTGGGGGTGTCAGTGGTGTGCCTGGGGTGTCAGTGGTGTGTGCCTGGGGTGTCTGGGGTGTTCCTGGGGTGTCAGAGGTGCCAGGGGTGTCAGAGGTGTGCCTGGGGAGTGTCAGAGGTGTGCCTGGGGTTCTGAGTTCTGGTAGTGTCTGAGGTGTGCCTGGGGTGTCAGAGGTGCACCTGGTGGTGTCTGAGGTGTGCCTGGGGTGTCTGGGGTGTGCCTGGGAGTGTCTGACGTGTGTCTGGCAGTGTCAGCGGTGTGCCTGGGGTGTCAGTGGTGTGCCTGGGTGTCAGATGTATGCCTGGGAGTGTCTGAGGTGTGCCTGGGGTGTCAGAGGTGTGCCTGGGGTGCCGGAGGTGTGCCTGGGAGTGTCGGAGGTGTGCCTGGGAGTGTCTGGTGTGCCTGGGAGTGTCTGGTGTTCCTGGCAGTGTCTGGTGTTCCTGGCAGTGTCTGAGGTGTGCCTGGCAGTGTCAGAGGTGCCTGGTGGTGTCTGGTGTGCCTGGGGTGTCAGGGTGTGCCTGGGGCACCGGAGGTGTGCCTGGGGTGTCAGGAGGTGTGCCGAGTGTCAGAGGTGTGCAAGTGTCAGAGGTGTGCCTGGGGTGTCAGGGGTGTGCCTGGGGTGTCGGTGGTGTGCCTGGGGAGTGTCAGGAGGTGTTCTGGGGTGTCAGGTGTGCCTGGGGTGTCTGAGGTGTGCACCGGGGTGTCAGAGAGTGTACCAGGGAGTGTCAGTGGAGTGCCTAGAGTGTCATTGGTGTGCCTGGGGCGTCAGTGGTGTGCCTGGGAGTGTCAGAGGTGTACCTGGGGAGTGTCTGGGGTGTGCCAGGGAGTGTCAGAGGTGTGCCTGGGGAGTGTCAGGTGTGCCTGGGGAGTGTCAGAGGTGTGCCTGGGGAGTGTCAGCGGTATGCCTAGAGTGTCTGAGGTGTGTCTGGCAGTGTCAGCGGTGTGCCTGGGAGTGTCAGTGGTGTGCCTGGGAGTCAGATGTGCAGGAGTGTCAGAGGTGTGCCTGGGGAGTGTCTGGTGTGCCACGGGTGTCTGAGGTGTGTGCAGGGGTGCCGGAGGTGGACCTGGGCAGCGGTGTGCCTGGGAGTGTCTGGTATGCCTAAGTGTCAGGTGTGCCTGGGAGAGTCAGAGGTGTGCCTGGGAGTGTCAGGGGGTGTGCCTGTGAGTGTCTGAGGTGTGCCGAGTGTCAGAGATGTGCCAGGGGTGTCAGTGAGTGCCTGGGAGTGTCATTGGTGCCTGGGAGCGTGAGTGGTGTGCCTGAGTGTCAAGGTGTGCCTGAGTGTCAGAGGTGTGCCTGGGAGTGTCAGAGGTGTGCCTGGGAGTGTCAGAGTGTGCCTGGGGTGGAGGTGTGCCTGTGAGGGTCAGTGGTGTGCCGAGTGTCAGGAGGTGTGCCTGGGGGTGTCTGGGGTGTGCCTGGAGTGTCTGAGGTGTGCCTGGGGTGTGTGGGGGTGTGCCTGGGGTGTCAAGGTGTGCCTGGAAATGTCTGAGTGTGCCTGGGGTGTCAAGGTGTGCCTGGTGTCATTGGACCTGGGAGTGTCAGAGGTGTGCCTGGGAGTGTCAGTGGTGTGCCTGGGAGTGTCTGGGGTGTTCCTGGGGAGTGTCAGAGAGTACCAGGGAGTGTCAGAGGTGTGCCTGGGGTGTCAGGTGTGTGCGTGGAGTGTCAGCGGTGTGCCTGGGAGTGTCTGGGGTATGCTAGGTGTCAGGGGGTGTGCCTGGGAGTGTCAGGAGGTGTGCCTGGGAGTGTCAGAGGTGTGCCTAGGAGTGTCTGAGGTGTTCCTGAGATTGTCTGGTGTGCCTGGCAGTGTCTGAGGTGTTCCTGGTAGTGTCTGAGGGTGTGCCTGGCAGTGTCGGAGGTGTGCCTGGGGAGTGTCAGTGGTGTGCTTGGGGTGTAGATGTATACCTGGGGAGTATCAGGGTGTAACTGAGTGTCTGGTGTACCTGGCAGTGTCCAGAGGTGCACCTGGTAGTGTCTGAGGTGTACTGGGAGTGTCTGGGGTGTGCCTGGGGTGTCTGGGGTGTGTACCTGCAGTGTCTGAGACGCCTGGGGAGTGTCTGAGGGTGCGGCACCAGGTGTCCAGTGATTGCCTGTGAGGTGTGGTGTGCAGAATCGGAGGTGTGCCTGGGGTGTCAGAGGCATGCCTGGGGGAGTGTCATGGTGTACCTAGGGTGTCGGTGTGGTGTGCCTGGGGAGTGTCAGAGGTGTACAGGTGTGTCGGGAGGTGTGCCTGGGGTGTCGGGTGTGCCTGGGGTGTCAGAGGTGTGCCTGGGAGTGTCAGGTGTGCCTGGGGAGTGTCAGGGTGTGCCTGGGGCCGTGGAGGTGGCACAGAATTGTCTGAGGTGTGCCTGGGAGTGTCAGAGATGCTAGGGGGTGTCAGGTGGGTACCTGGGGTGTGTTGGTGTACCTGGGAGCGTCAGTGGTGTGCCTAGAGTGTCAGAGGTGTACCTGGGAGTGTCAGAGATGTACCTGGGGTGTCTGAGAGGTGTGCCAGGGGACTGTCAGAGGTGTGCTTGAGGTGTCAGTGTGCCTGGGAGGTGTCTGGGGTGTGCCTGGGGTGTATGAGGTGTGCCTGGGGTGTCAGTGGTGTGCCTGGAGTGTCTGGGGTGTGCCTGGGGTGTCAGGTGTGCCTGGGGGTGTGTTGGTTGCCTGGGGTCTCAGAGGTGTGCCTGGGGTGTCAGTGGTGTGCCTGGGGAGTGTCTGGGGTGTGTTTCTGGGAGTGTCAGAGGTACAGGGAGTGTCAGAGGTGTGCCTGGGTGTCAGGTGTGTGCGTGGGGGTGTCAGCCGGTGTGCCTCAGGGTGTCTGGGGGCATGCTGGGTGTCAGAGGTGGTGTGCCTGGGAGTGTCTGGGGTGTGCCTGGAGGTGTCTGTGGGGGGTGCCTTAGGTGTCTGAGGTGTGCAGAGACTGTGTGGGGTGTGCCTCAGAGTGTCAAGATGTGCCTGGAGGTTTCTGGGGTGTGCACCAGGGAGTGTCAGAGTGTACTGGGGGTGTCGTGGTGTACCTGGGGTGTCAGGAGGTGTGCCTGGGAGTGTCAGTGGTGTGCCTGGGGAGTGTCTGGGGTGTTCCTGGGGAGTGTCAGAGGAGTACCAGGGGAGTGTCAGAGGTGTGCCTGGGGTGTCCAGAGTGTGCCTACTAGTGTCCTGAGGTGTTCCTGGTAGTGTCTGAGGTGTGCCTGGCAGTGTCAGAGGTGCACCTGTTGGTGTCTGAGACAACAGAGTGTCTTGAGGTGTGCAAGTGTCTGACGTGTCTTGGCAGTGTCAGCAGTGTGCCTGGGAGTGTCAGTGGTGTGCCTGGGGAGTGTCAGATGTATGCCTGGGAGTGTCTCGGGGTGTGCCTGGGGAGTGTCAGGGGTGTACCTGGAGTGCCAGGTGTGCGTGGGAGTGTCGGAGGTGTGCCCAGGGTGTCTGGGGTGTGCCTGGGAGTGTGCAGTGTTCTGGCAGTGTCTGAGGTGTTTCTGGCAGTGTCTGGGAGTGTACCCTGGCAGTGTCAAGAGGTGCACCTGGTAGTGTGTCTGGTGTACCTGGGGAGTGTCAGAGGTGTACCTGGGGAGCACCAGGTGTACCTCAAGTGTGGAGGTGTACCTAGAATGTCAGAGGTGTGGGAGTGTCAGAGGTGTACCTGGGGAATGTCAGGGAGTGTGCCTGGGTGTCGTGGAGTGTACCTGGGAGTGTCAGAGGTGTTCCTGGGGAGTGTGTCAGAGGTGTGCCTGTGAGGTGTCTGAGGTGTGCCTGGAGGTGTGTCAGAGATGTGCAAGAGTGTCGGTGGAGTGCCTAAGTGTCATTGGTGCCTGGGGCGTCAGTGGTGTACAAGTGTCAGAGGTGTACCTGGGGTGTCTGAGGTGTACCAGGGTGTCAGAGTGTACCTGGGGAGTGTCAGAGGTGTGCCTGGAGTGTCGGGGCTGTGCCTGGGGAGTGTGTGGTATACCTAGAGTGTCAGGTGTATCTGGGCAGTGTCAGCGGTGTACCTGGGAGTGTCAGTGGTATGCCTGGGAGTGTCAGATGTACACCTGGGAGTATCAGGAGTGTACCTGGGGAATTGCTCTGAGGTGTGCCTGGGGTGTGCAGGGTGTGCCTGGGGTGACTTGGAGGTGGACCTGGGAGTGTCAGGAGGTGGCCTGGGGTGTCAGAGGTGTGCCTGGGGAGTGTCAGGAGGTGTACCTAAGAGTGTGTCAGGCGTGTGCCTGGGAGTGTCAGTGGTGTACCTGGGGTGTCAGGAGGTGTTCCTGGGAGTGTCGGAGGTGTACCTGGGGAGTGTCGGAGGTGTGCCTGGGAGGTGGGGGGTGTACCTGGGGAGTGTCAGGGGTGTGCCTGGAGTGTCAGGAGGTGTGCCTGGGAGTGTCTGGGGTGTGCCTGGGGAGTGTCAGAGATGTACCAGGGAGTGTCAGTGGAGTGCTAGGAGTGTCATTGGTGTGCCTGGGGAGCGTGAGTGGTGTGCACAAGTGTCCAAAGGTGTGCCTGGGGTGTCAGAGGTGTGCCTGGGAGTATCAGAGGTGTACCTGGGGTGTCAGAGGGTGTACCTGGGGTGCCAGAGGTGTACCTGTGAGTGTCGGTGGTGTGCCTGGGGAGTGTCAGGGGTGTGCCTGGGGGTGTCTGGGGTGTGCCTGGAGTGTCTGTGGGGTGCCTTATAGGTGTGTGGGGTGTGCCTAGGGTGGTCAAGGTGTACCTGGAAATGTCTGGGGTGTGCCTGACCGGAGTGTCAAGGTGTGCCTGGGGTGTGTGGTGGTGCCGAGTGTCAGAGGTGTGCCCTGGAGTGTCAGTGGTGTGCCTGGGGAGTGTCTGAGGTGTTCTGGGGAGTGTCAGAGGGTACCAGGGGTGTCAGAGGTGTGCCTGGGTGTCAGGTGTGTGCATGGGGGTGTCAGCGGTGTGCCTGGGGAGTGTCTGAGGTATGCCTGGGAGTGTCAGGGGTGTGCCTGGGGTGTCAGAGGTGTGCCTGGGAGTGTCAGGAGGTGTGGAGTGTCTGGGGTGTTCTGAGATTGTCAGGGTGTGCCTGGCAGTGTTTGGTGTTCCTGGTAGTGTCTGGGGTGTGCCTGGCAGTGTCGGAGGTGTGCCTGGGGTGTCAGTGGTGTGCTTGGGGAGTGTCAGATGTATGCCTGGAGGTGTCAGAGGTGTAACTGGCAGTGTCTGCTGGCGTGTCAGAGGTGCGCCTGGTAGTGTCTGGTGTGCCGGGAGTTGATGCAGGGTGTGCAGGGGTGTCTGGGTGTGCCTGCAGTGTCTAGGGGTGTGCCTGGGGTGTCTGGGGTGTGCCTGGGGTGTCAGTGGTGTGCCTGAGGTGTCGGAGGTGTGCCTGGGGTATCAGGTGTGCCTGGGGAGTGTCAGGAGGTGTGCCTGGGGAGTGTCAGGGGTGTGCCTGGGAGTGTCGGTGGTGTGCCTGGGGAGTGTCAGGGGTGTGCCTGGGTGTGTCGGAGGTGTGCCTGGGAGTGTCGGGGGTGTGCCTGGGGTGTCAGGGTGTGCCTGGGGTGTCAGAGGGTGTGCCTGGGGTTGTCAGGGGTGTGCCCAGGGCGTCGGAGGTGTACCTGGGAGTGTCTGGGGTTGACCTGAGGTGTCAGAGATGTGCTGGGGAGTGTCAGTGGAGTGCCTGGGGTGTCATTGGTGTGCCTGGGGCGTCAGTGGTGTGCCTGGGGAGTGTCAGAGGTGTGCCTGGGGTGTCAGAGAGTGTGCCTGGGAGTGTCTGGGGTGTGCCAGGGGGTGTCAGGGGTGTGCTGGGAGTGTCAGGTGTGCCTGGAAGTGTCTGGGGGTGCTGGGTGTGGGGTGTGCCTGGGGTGTCAAGGTGTGCCTGGAAGTGTCTGGGGTGTGCCTGGGGTGTCAAGGTGTGTGCCTGGGGTGTCATTGGTGCCTGGGGTGTCAGAGGTGTGCCTGGGGAGTGTCAGTGGTGTCCTGGGGGTGTCTGAGGTGTTCCTGGGAGTGTCAGAGGGTGCCAGGGGGTGTCAGAGGTGTGCCTGGGGTGTCAGGTGTGTGCATTGGGGTGTCAGCGGTGTGCCTGGGGGTGTCTGGGGTATGCCTGGGTGTCAGAGGTGTGCCTGGGGTGTCTGGAGGTGTGCCTGGGGTGTCAGGTGTGCCTGGGTGTCTGGGGTGTGCCTGGGGTGTATGGGGGTGTGCCTGGGGAGTGTCAGGTGTGCCTGGGTTTCAGGGGTGTGCCTGGGGTGTCAAGGTGTGCCTGGGGTGTCATTGGTGTGCCTGGGAGTGTCAGAGGTGTGCCAGTGGTGTCCAGATTTGGTGTTCCTGGGGAGTGTCAGAGGGGTACCAGGGGAGTGTCAGAGGTGTGCCTGGGAGTGTCAGAGGTGTGCCTGAGGTGTCTGAGGTGTTCCTGGTAGTGTCTGGGGTGTGCCTGGCAGTGTCAGAGGTGCCTGGTAGTGTCTGAGGTGTGCCTGGGGAGTGTCAGGGGTGTGCCTGGGAGTGTCTGACGTGTGTCTGGCAGTGTCAGCGGTGTGCCTGGGAGTGTCAGTGGTGTGCCTGGGGTGTCAGATGTGATGCCTGGGGAGTGTCTGGGGTGTGCCTGGGGAGTGTCAGAGGGTGTGCCTGGGAGTGCCGGAGGTGTGCGTGGGGAGTGTCGGAGGTGTGCCTGGGGTGTCTGAGGTGTGCCTGGGTGTGAGTGTTCCTGTGTCTGGGGTGTTCCTGGCAGTGTCTGAGGTGTGCCTGGCGGTGTCAGGGACACTGGTGTCTGAGGTGTGCCTGGGGTGTCAGGGCCTGGGGCACCGGAGGTGCCTGGGAGTGTCAGGTGTGCCTGGGGGTGTCAGAGGTGTGCCTGGGGTGTCAGGGGTGTGCCTGGGGTGTCGGGGTGTGCCTGGGGAGTGTCGGTGGTGTGCCTGGGATGTGGGGTGTGTCAGTGGTGTGCCTGGGGTGTCTGAGGTGTACCTGGGAGTGTCAGAGATGTGCCAGGGGTGTCAGTGGTGCCTGGGGTGTCATTGTGTGCTGGAGTGTCAGTGGTGTGCCAGTGTCAGAGGGTGTGCCTGGGAGTGTCTGAGGTGTGCCGGGGAGTGTCAGAGGTGTACCTGGGGTGTCAGGAGGTGTGCCTGGGGTGTCAGGGTGTGCCTGGGAGTGTCAGCGGTGTGCCTAGAGTGTCTGAGGTGTATCTGGCAGTGTCAGCGGTGTGCCTGGGGTGTCAGTGGTGTGCCTGGGAGTGTCAGATGTACACCTGGGGAGTATCAGGGTGTGCCTGGGAGTCTGAGGTGTGCCTGGGGAGTGTCTGAGGTGTGCCTGGGGTGTCGGAGGTGTGCCCTGGGAGTGTCGGAGGTGTGCCTGGGGTGTCAGAGGTGTGCCTGGGGTGTCAGAGGTGTACCTGAGGTGTCAGGGGTGTGCCTGGAGTGTCGGTGGTGTGCACCAGTGTCAGGGGTGTTCCTGGTGTGCCTGGGAGTGTCGGAGGTGTGCCTGGGGAGTCAGAGGTGTGCCTGGGAGTGTCAGGGGTGTGCCTGGGGGTGTCGGAGGTGTGCCTGGGAGTGTCTGAGGTGTGCCTGGGTGTCAGAGATGTGCCAGGGGAGTGTCAGTGGTGCCTGGGAGTGTCATTGGTGTGCCTGGGAGTGGTGGCCTGGGGTGTCAGTGTGCCTGGGGTGTCAGAGGTGCCTGGGAGTATCAGGGGTGTGCCTGGGGAGTGTCAGAGGTGTGCCTGGGGGCAAAGTGTGCCTGTGAGTGTCAGGGTGTGCCTGGGAGTGTCAGAGGTGTGCCTGGGTGTCTGGGGTGTGCCAGAGTGTCTGGGGTGTGCCTGGGGTGTTGAGGTGCTAGGGTGTCAAGGTGTGCCTGGAATGTCTGGGTGTGCTGGAGATGTCAAAAGGTGCCTGAGGTGTCATTGGTGTACCTGGGGTGTCAGAGGTGTGCCTGGGAGTGTCAGTGGTGTACCTGGGGTGTCTGAGGTGTTCCTGGGGTGTCAGAGGTACCAGGGAGTGTCAGAGGTGTGTCCTGGGAGTGTCAGAGTGTGTGCGTTGGGAGTGTCAGCGGTGTGCCTGGGAGTGTCTGAGGTATGCCTGGGAGTGTCAGGGGGTGTGCCTGGGGAGTGTCAGAGGTGTGCCTGGGGGTGTCAGAGGTGTACTGGGGAGTGTCTGGGGTGTTCCTGAGATTGTCTGAGTGTGCCTGGCAGTGTCTGAGGTGTTCCTGGTGGTGTCTGAGGTGTACCTGGCGTGTCAGGCCTGAGAGTGTCAGTGGTGTGCCTGGGTCAGTGGGAGTGTCAGATGTACCTGGGGGTGTCAGAGGTGTGGCAGCAGTGTCTGAGGTGTGCCTGGCGGTGTCAGGTGCTGGTGGTGTCTGGGGTGTGCAGGTGTCTGAGGGTGTGCCAGAGTGTCTGAGGTGTGCCTGCGAGTGTCTGGGGGTGTACTGGGGAGTGTCTGGTGTGGCCTGGGGTGTCAGTGGTGTACCTGAGGAGGTGTGCCTGGGGTATCGGAGGTGTGCCTGGGAGTGTCAGGGTGTACCTGGGGTGTCAGGTGTACCTGGGGTGTCATTGGTGTACCTGGGAGTGTCAGAGGTGTACCTGGGTGTCAAGAGGTGTACCAAGTGTCGGAGGTGTGCCTGGGGTGTCAGAGGTGTGCCTGGGGTGTCAGGAGGTGTACCTGGGGTGTCAGGGGTGTACCTGGGAGCGTCAGGTGTACCTGGGGAGTGTCTAAGTGTACCTGGGAGTGTCAGAGATGTACTAGAGTGTCAGTGGGTACCTGGGAGTGTCATTGGTGTACCTGGGAGCGTCAGTGAATTGTACAGAATTGTCCAGAGGTGTACCTGGGAGTGTCAGAGATGTACCTGGGGTGTCTGGTGTACCAGGAGTGTCAGAAGGTGTGCCAGAAGTGTCAGAAATTGTACCTGGAGAGTGTCTGAGTGTACCAGAATTGTGTACCTGGGAGTGTCAAGATCAACACCTGGAGGTGTCTGGTGTACCTAGGGTGTCAAGGTGTGCCTGAGGGGTGTCATTGGTGCACCTGGGGGTGTCAGAGGTGTACCTGGGGAGTGTCAGTGGTGTGTACCTGGGAGTGTCTGAGGTGTTCCTGGGGTGTCAGAGGTACCAGGGAGTGTCAGAGGTGTACCTGGGAGTGTCAGAGTGTGTGTGGGAGTGTCAGCGTGTACCTGGGAGTGTCTGAGGTATACCTGGGAGTGTCAGAGGTGTGCCTGGGAGTGTCTGAGGGTGTGCCTGGAAGTGTCTGAGGGTGTGCCTGGAAGTGTCTGAGGGTGTGCCTTGGGTGTATGAGGTGTGCAAGTGTGTCAAAGGTGTGCCTGGAGTTTCTGGTGTACCTTAGAGTGTCAAGGTGTGCCTGAGGATCATTGACACCTGGGGTGTCAGTGGTGTACCTGCAAGTGTCTGAGTGTTCCTGGGAGTGTCAGAGGGAGTACCAGGGGAGTGTCAGAGGTGTACACAGAGGTGTCAGAGGTGTACTAGAGTGTCTGAGGTGTTCCTGGTAGTGTCTGAGGTGTGCCTGGCAGTGTCAGAGGTGCACCTGGTAGTGCTCTGGTGTACCTGGGGTGTCTGGGGTGTGCCTGGGAGTGTCTGACGTGTATCTGGCAGTGTCAGTGTGCCTGGGGTGTCAGTGGTGTACCTGGAGTGTCAGATGTACCTGGGAGTGTCTGAGGTGTGCCTGGGGTGTCAGAGGTGTACCTGGGGGTGCCAGGTGTACGTGGGGAGTGTCGGAGGTGTACCTGGGGAGTGTCTGGGGTGTGCCTGGGTGTCTGGGGTGTTCCTGGCCGGTGTCTGAAGTGTTCCTGGCAGTGTCTGGGGTGTACCTGGCAGTGTCAGAGGTGCACCTGGTAGTGTCTGTACCTGGGAGCACCGGAGGTGGCCTCAGGAGTGTCGGAGGTGTGTACCACCAAGTGTCAGAGATGCCGCAAGTGTCAGAGGTCTGTCAGGGGTGTGCCTGGGAGTGTCGGTGGTGTGCCTGGGGAGTGTCAGAGGTGTTCCTGGGAGTGTCAGAGGTGTGCTGTGAGTGTCTGAGGTGTGCCTGGGAGTGTCAGAGATGTGCCAGGGAGTGTCAGTGGAGTGCCTAGGAGTGTCATTGGTGTGCCTGGGAGCGTCAGTGGTGTACCTGGGGAGTGTCAGGGTGTGCCTGGGAGTGTCTGAGGTGTACCAGGGGTGTCAGGGGTGTGCCTGGGAGTGTCAGAGGTGTGCCTGGGAGTGTCAGGGTGGGAGTGTCAGCGGTATGCCTAGAAGTGTCTGGTGTATCTGGCAGTGTCAGCGGTGTGCCTGGGGAGTGTCAGTGGTGTGCCTGGGGTGTCAGATGTGCACCTGGGGTATCAGAGGTGTGCCTGGGAGTGTCTGAGGTGTGCCTGGGGTGTCTGAGGTGTGCCTGGGAGTGCGGAGGTGGACCTGGGAGTGTCGGAGGTGTGCCGGGAGTGTCAGAGGTGTGCCTGGGAGTGTCAGGGGTGTGCCTAAGGTGTCAGGCGTGTGCCTGGGGAGTGTCAGTGTGGTGTGCCTGGGTGTCAGTGTTCCTGGGGTGCGGAGGTGTGCCTGGGTGTCGGAGGTGTGCCTGGGAAGTCAGAGGTGTGCCTGGGGAGTGTCAGGGTGTGCCCTGGGGTGTCGGAGGTGTGCATGGAGAGTGTCTGAGGTGTGCCTGGGGAGTGTCAGGAGATGTGCCAGGGTGTCAGTGGAGTGCCTGGGGTGTCATTGGTGTGCCTGGGGCGTGGTGGTGTGCCTGGGTGTCCAAGGTGTGCCTGGGAGTGTCAGAGGGTGTGCCTGGGAGTGTCAGAGGTGTGCCTGGGGTGTCAGAGGTGTGCCTGGGGTGCCAGAGGTGTGCCTGGGAGTGTCAGTGGTGTGCCTGGGGGTGTCAGAGGTGTGCCTGGGGAGTGTCTGGGGTGTGCCTGGAAGTGTCTGGGGTGTGCCTGGGGTGTGTGGGGTGTGCCTGGGGTGTCAAGGTGTGCCTGGAAATGTCTGGGGTGTGCCCTGGGAGTGTCGGTGGTGCACCTGGGAGGCTCAGAGGTGGTCCTGGGAGGCCGGAGGTGTACCTGGGAGTGTCGGAGGTGGTACCTGGGAGAGTCAGAGGTGTACCTGGGAGGTCAGGGTGTACCTGGGAGTGTCGGAGGTGTACCTGGGAGTGTCTGAGGTGTACCTGGGAGGTCAGAGATGTACCAGGAGGCCAGTGGAGCACCTGGGAGCACACTGGTACCTGGGAGCGTCAGTGGTGTACCTGGGAGATTCAGAGGCACCTGGGAGGTCAGAGGTACCTGGGAGTGTCTGAGGTGTACCAGGGAGTCAGGAGGTGTGCTGGGAGCTCAGAGGTGTACCTGGGAGGTCAGATGTGTACCTGGGAGTGCCAGAGGTGTACCTGGGAGGTCAGTGTGTACCTGGGAGCGTCAGAGGCACTTGAGTGTCTGAGGTACCTGAAGTGTCTGAGGTGTACCTGGGAGGTAATGAGGTGTACCTGGGAGTGTCAAAGGTGTACCTGAAGTGTCTGAGGTACCTGGGAGTGTCAGGTTTACCTGAGGGTGCTCTGGTGTACCTGGGAGGTCAGAGGTACCTGGGAGGTCAGTGGTGTACCTGGGAGGTCTGAGGTGTTCTGGGAGTGTCAGAGGAGTACCAGGAGTGCCGAGGTGTACCTGGCAGTGTCAGAGTGCACGTGGGAGTGTCAGCGTGTTCTGGGAGTGTCTGAGGTATACCTGGGAGTGTCAGAGGTGTTCTGGGAGTGTCAGAGGTGTACCTGGGAGGTCAGAGGTGTACCTAGGAGTGTCTGAGGTGTTCCTGAGATTGTCTGAGGTGTAACTGGCAGTGTCTGAGGTGTTGCTGGTAGTGTTCGAGGTGGTACCTGGCACTGTCAGAGGTGCACCTGGTAGTGTCTGAGGTGTACCTGGGAGTGTCTGACGTGCACCTGGGAGTGTCTGAGGTGTACCTGGGAGTGTCTGAGGTGTAACCTGGGAGTGTCAGTGTGGTACCTGAGAGGTTGGAGGTATCCTGGGAGCATCGGAGGTGTACCTGGGAGTGTCTGAGGCATATCTGGCAGTGTCAGCACTGGGAGTGTCTGTGGTGTACTTGGGAGTGTCAGATGTATACCTGGGAGCATCAGAGGCGTAGCTGGGAGTGTCTGAGTTGTACCTGGGAGTGTCAGAGGTGTATCTTAGAGTGCCGGAGGTGTACCTGGAAGTGTCTGAGGTGTACCTGGGAGTGTCAGAGGTGTACCTGGGAGTGTCAGAGGTGTACCTGAGAGTGTCAGGGTGTACTGGGAGCTGGTGGTGTACCTGGGAGTGTCAGAGGTGTTCCTGGGAGTGTCGGAGGTGTACCTGGAGTGTCGGAGGTGTACCTAGGAGTGTCGGAGGTGTACCTGGGAGAGTCAGAGGTACCTGAGTGTCAGAGGTGTGCCTGGGAGTATCAGAGGTGTACCTGGAGTGCTCAGAGGTGTACCTGGGAGCACAGAGGTGTACCTGGGAGTGTCAGAGGTGCACCTGGGAGTGCCAGAAGGTACCTGGGAGGTCAGTGGTGTTCTGGGAGTGTCAGAGGTGTACCTGGGAGTGTCTGAGGTTTACCTGGAAGTGTCTGAGGTGCACCTGGGAGGCATGAGGTGTACCTGGGAGGTCAAAGGTACCTGGAAGTGTCTGAGGTGTACCTGGGAGTGTCAAAGGTGTACCTGAGGGTGTCATTGGTACCTGGGAGGTCAGAGGTGTACCTGGAGTGTCAGTGGTGACCTGGAGCAGAGGTGTACCTGGGAGGTCAGTGGTGTACCTGGGAGTGTCTGAGGTGTTCCTGGGAGGCCGAGGAGCACCAGGAGTGTCAGAGGTGTACCTGGGAGGCCAGAGTGTACGTGGAGGCTGCGGTACCTGGGAGTGTCTGAGGATACCTGGAGGCTGTGTACCTGAGGGTGTCAGAGGAGTACCAGGAGGTCAGAGGTGTACCTGGGAGGTCAGAGGTGCATGTGGGAGTGTCAGCGGTACCTGGGAGTGTCTGAGGTATACCTGAGTGCTCGGAGGTGTACCTGGGAGAGTCAGAGGTGTACCTGGGAGGTCAGGGTGTACCTGTGAGTGTCTGAGGTGTACCTGGGAGGTCAGAGATGTACCAGGAGGTCAGAGTGCCTGGGAGGTCATTGGTGTACCTGGGAGCGTGAGTGGTGTACCTGGGAGTGTCAAAGGTGTTCCTGGGAGTGTCAGAGGTGTACCTGGGAGTGTCTGAGGTACCAGGAGGTCAGAGGTGCCTGGGAGTATCAGAGGTGTACCTGGGAGCAACAGAGGTGCCTGGGAGTGCCAGAGGTGACCTGGGAGTCAGTGTACCTGGGAGTGTCAGAGGTGGCCTGGGTCAGGTACCTGGAAGTGTTGAGGTGTACCTGAGTGGGGAGGAGGTACCTGGGACAAAGGTGTACCTGGAAATAAAGGCACTGGTGGGTACCTGAGTGTCAAGGTATTTGAGGTAACAGGCCTGAGGCCTGAGTGTCTGTCCAAACTGTTCCTCTGGGAGGTACCGAGGGAGGCTGAGGTGCACCCAAGGTCAGGAGGTACCTGGAGGCTCAGAGGTGTCATGTCTGAGTAAATTGAGGTGCACCTGAACTGAGGTGACCTGGTCTGGTACCTGGGAGTGTCTGAGGCGTAACCTGGAGTGTCAGCTGTACCTGGGCAGTGGTGTACCTGGGAGTGTCAGACACCCAGACACCTGTAGGCACACCCTTGACACCCCAGGTACACTCTCAGACACTTCCCCAGGCACACCTTGACACCCCAGGCACACCTCTTACACTCCCCAGGCACACCCCTCAGACACTCCCAGGCACACCTCAGACACCTCCAGGCACACCTCAGACACTCTCAGGTACACCTCTGACACTCCCCAGGATACCCTCAGACACCCCAGGCACACCGCTGACACACCCACGTACACACTCCTGACACTCCCAGGCACACCACTGACACTCCCACGTACACACTCTGACACTCCCCAGGTACACCTCTGACACTCCCCTGGCACCCCTCTGACACCCAGGAACACCTCAGACACCCCAGGCACACACTGACACTCCCCAGGCACACCTCTGACACTCCCCAGGCACACCACTGACACTCCCAGCACCTCTGACACTGGCACACAATGACACCCCAGGTTCACCTTTGACACCCCAGGCACACCAGACACTTCCAGGCACACCTGACACCCCAGGCACACCCCATACACTCCCCAGGCACACCTCAGACACTTCCAGGTAAACCCCAGACACTCCCAGGCCCTCTGACACTCCCAGGAACACCACTGACACCCAGGCACACCTCTGGCAACTCCCCAGGCACACCCCTGACACCCCAGGCACACCTCTGACACCCCAGGCACACCCTCAGACACTCCCCAGGCACACCTCTGACACCCCCAGGCATACCCTCAGACACTCCCAGGCACACTGACACTCCCCACCCACACACTCTGACACCCCAGGCACTGACACTCCCACGCACACACTCTGACACTCCCAGGCACACCTCTGACACCCCTGGCACTCTGACACTCCCAGGAACACCTCAGACACTCCCAGGCACACCACTGACACCCCAGGCACACCTCTGACACTCCCAGGTCACCACTGACACCTCAGGCACACCCCTGACACACCCCAGGCACACCACGACACCCCAGGCACACCTTGACACTCCCCAGGCACACCCCAGACACTTCCCAGGCACACCTTGACACCCCACACCTCATGCACCCCAGGCACACCCCATTTCCAGGTGCAACCCCAGACACTCCCCAGGCACACCTCTGACACTCCCAGGAACACCACTGACACCCCAGGCACACCTCTGGCACTCCCCAGGCACACCCCTGACACTCCCAGGCACACCTCTGACACTCCCCTGGTACACCCCAGACACTCCCCAGCACACCTCTGACACTCCCAGGCACACCTTGACACTCCCAGGAACAC